>NC_083738.1:15785000-15997500 GCF_033458585.1 Syngnathus typhle | reverse complement strand
TGTCATCCCGCAGGCCATCGCAGAGACGGCGTTCACACGTGTGGTACTCCCCATGCCCATCTTTGTGCTACCCCCCATCATCATGTCCTACCTCGAGAGGTTGGTACACACACACGGAACACAGTTGAGACCTTTATCAGCCGAGGCTGCGTGCCTTATTTTGAAGCAAGGAAAAAATGTCCAGCCAATCAGTCGAGAAGGAAAACTGAATAATGTACTCTGTAACAAAACAAAAAATTAACATCATGATAAAAAGTCTTTGCAGTTATTAACATACAGGTAAAAGTTAAGGGGAAATGGTATTAGATTAAATATCAATTAAAAAGTAATTTCAAAAAAAGTGGTGCTATCACTTTATTATTACTTTTTTGTCATATGCTAAAATAAAATCATGCTTTTTGGAAAATTATTGATTAAATTGAAAAAAAAATTAAAAGTCACAATTTTGTCATGTACAAAAACGTTTTTGTCAAAGAAAGAGAAAATATACGTATAAAAATGCATTTTTATTTCTACTCTATGATTTTGTTTAACCATGCGAAGAAACAAGCATATGGCCATGAAAACGTCCATTTCAACATGCCAGAATCTAACAAGGCATGTTTGAACAACATGCTCAGTGGGAGCAGCAGCCTGAGGCCAACGAAGAAATGTTCAAACTCGAAAATCTGGAACAGCAGCATCCACGTATGACAGCTATGCACACAACTTGCATCAGACATAGTTTTAAAATACACAATAGAAGGTTGCCTCATTGTACGTATACTGAATGTTTCTTTAGGTCGAGGTTAACCTCCATACTGAGAAAAAATTCCAGTGTATTCATTACGTACTGAAAGCAGTGTAGCTCAAAATATGCTATAAAATGAATAGAAAATAATTGACTGCTGGGAATAAATTATAACAATTTTGCGGTAAACTCATTACAATAGGGTTGAAAATCTGCAACAGCTACTGTCAATAACATCGATGGACTGAGATCGTTATACAGTTACGGCACTAAATACAGTATTATAGACAGTGTCAGAGATTTTGATATCATTCTTACTTGAATTCATTCTATGTATGTGGTTCTTCATCAAGCCCTGCAGTGAGCTGTGCTAATGAATAATAGACCACGTTGAGTAATTGCACCTTGTGGTGGTTTCGCACAAGAAGATGAAGCTCACGATTCTGCACTTGTCTTCCCCCCCACCCCCCACAGTTCCCAAAATAACTGCAGGCTTCTAAGAGATCGATGTGCACATGCAGCCTCACTCACGTTTGCTTTTTTATATATATATATATATATATATATATATATATATATATATATATATATATATATATATATATATATATATATATATATATATATATATATATATATATATATATATATATATATATATATATAATAAATGTCTGGTTGTGCATTACAGGCTGCCCTTCCTGCAGAAGAACCGCAGACTGATGCTGCCCATCCACAGCATTGTGTGTCTGCTTACCTTTGGCTTGTCGCTGCCCGTGGCCATCAGCCTCTTCCCGCAGATGTCACAGGTACATTACGAGCAGATTTTATGATTCAAGGTCGCAGGGCTTCAACTTCCAAATCAAACGTACCACGCCTGTCAAGTGCCCTCGCAGTCCACACACCTCTTATTTTTCTAATTACAATCTCACCTTCAAGTCTCGCTCTGATTTTTTTTAACCTCCTCACAGATTGAGGTGTCTCGCCTGGAGCCCGAGATCGCCATGGCAACAGATTGCAAAGTGGTGACCTACAACAAGGGTTTATGATGGATGACGTGACGGTCCGAGAGAAAACAAGGATGTGATGAGAAGAACATTAACACAGAAACTTATTGCAATCTGTATGTATAGAAATATGATCAAATGAAATGCATTTTATTAATATAATGTGATATGTTGTAAATAGGCCACATTAATAGACACATTAATAGTTTAAACATGCAATAACAGTATTTGCCACAAGAGAGCATCAAAAACTTGCATTGCTAAAGATATTTTAAATTGTGTTTCCTAATAAAAATATACTGGTAATAGTAATGTATTTCTATATATTTTTAAATTTAGTAATTTTTGAAAATGATTTCCAATAAATACAATTTTATACAGTAATTATAAATTATTTGTACAGTTTTACGTACATTACGTATATCATTTTACAGAATCGCCATATAGCAGTTGTCGACGTTTTTGAACCAGTTCATAAACAACTCCCGGGCCTTGTCGTTTGACTTGAGTAATAATGTTCCAATATTTTCATAATTAAAAACCTATCACGATTCACAATTGCTGCTGAATTTCACTGTTTAAGTAAATGGCACCATAATTAATCATATTACCATTAATGTATTTTGTCAATTGACATTCAAGATGGTGCATATTTTCATGTATTTGGATTTATTTTATATATATATATACCCTTACAAGACCACACATGGGTCTAATAACTTACTCAATACTCCTCAATAATTGTTAATTTATTTAAATTATTTGTTGCTTGGTTGTCTATCACTGGGTGTGTTATTTTATTTTTACACTTTTTTTAGTCATATTGCAGGGTAATATTGCTCTGTAACTTAAGAAGCACTGCACTAAATATTAGTGCAATGAAAGTCTGTGCTACTATTGTTCTATGTGGATGTAAAAATGTCTGTCTGATTTAAAATTGCCTGAAATAACTGACACATGCCAAGCATTTTGACACCAACAATGTGAAACAGTCATTTCTTCATTATTTTGTGGTAATTTGTACGGTATGCACTCCTAATAATTAATTTTGCATACAATTTTTCGACCAATCCTATATCACTAACTGACGTAAAATGATTGTTATTAAATATATACTTGTAAAATTTACACTAAAAATTCACTGGCTGCAAAGTGCATGGTCTAAATAAATATACTTAATATATTCTGTGAATAAGTTTCATTATTTTAATATTTCTTTTACCATTCACCAAACCCAAACCAATCATTGTGTCTTACAGTGATTTTAATAGTGTGGTAAAACTACCACTTCCTTTTAAATAGATCATTCCTTAATTGATTTTGTTTTTATTTTCCTATATTTAAACACCGTTTTGAGGTTCAATTTTAAAGTTGCTTTAAAAAATATTACATGTACTTGTTTGGAATAAAATGTCTCTGATTTTGATGTTGGGAATGATAGTGGTAGCGCAGGTGGCACTGGCTAAATTTCTCTCTGGCATGTCTCCAGTCCAACTTGTTTTCATGTAATTTAATAAATTATGTATTCTATTCATATTCAATAAATCCAGCCATCAATTCTCAAAACCGCTTATCCTTATCTTACTTGCACACATTGGGAATCAATCCCATGCTGCCTGCCTGCAAATAAGTCAGTTTAGTGTACTCTGCATCAGGCACTTTATTCAGTTTTAAAATTCATTGTATTCAGTTCTCACACATCATTCCATTTCAAATTTTGGCATTTCATCATTTACACGCAATCGCTGCAGAAATTGCACGCGTCTCCTTATTTTGTTAATACGCTACAGTTCACATAGTGGTCTTTAGGGGGCGCCTCACATACTCGCAGCAGAGTAGTGGCATGCGCATGTGCAAGCGAGTATCCTCGAGGTGAAAGTTCGTCTCCAAGATGGCGGCCCCCTTGGATGACATGTTTTCCTTCTGCATGGATCCCAGCAAAGTTGCCGGCGCCGTGGAAGTGCGATTTATTGACAACGTCAAGGTTGGTCTGTTGACATTTTTGGTCATTTTTATGCTGGAATGAGAAAAGAAGGGAAAAAAGAAAATTGGCTTTACTCACCGCTTTTCCACCTTAGTCGCATGCTACACATATGTTATGTATATTTGCCTTTTGAACTATACGACATCCATGCAGTTTGTTTATACGTGCCTAAAAATTGCAGGTAAACACTATTACTATTGTGCGGTTTTCCGCGTTTCAGCTGTAACAAGCAATTTTGATTGACATCCAGCAGACAATCAGTGCAAACGCATCAGAAACTCCCATTAGATTATATTTATAATATGACATTTTGAAACTTAATAAGAGTCAATCTTATAGTCGCCATATTAATATTAGAAATACTCCAATACCATACATGTTTTGGTGTATGTGAGATCATTAAAGACTCATTTGTCCATAGGTGTGAATGTGAGTGTGACTGATTGTCTGTATGGGCCCCGTGACTGGTGTATGATAGAAAATTGATGGATTTGTTCAATTCTGGCTTCATTGAGTTTAACTGTTGCTTCTAACATATGCTTAAAGGGGAAAGGTCTGTTTGCAAAGAGGGGCATCAAGAAGGGTGAGGTCATTTTCATTGAGCGCCCGCTTGTCTGTGCCCAGTTCCTGTGGAATGCTTTGTATAAATATAAAGGTAAGACAGTTTGAGCAGGTTTAAATGACTTGATGTCTCATGATTGACGTTTGAATTGTGTTTTTAACAGCATGTGATTACTGTTTACGAGCCCTGGAGACGGCGGAGGAGAACGCTAGGAGACTGGCAGGCAATCCAGACCTCAGGCTTCCTTATGCGGAACTCTGTCCAGTCCGACCACAACTCCACCAAGCCTGCCCTCAGTGTCAGGTCGGTTTGCACAGGATGTCACTGTCGAGGAACTTCAAGTTTGGAATTTCACCAACATTTTCTTCACTAAATGTCCAAAAAGTAGTCACCATGGTTAATTTAATTCCAGTCATCGTTTAAGGATTAACTTTATTGGTGTTTTACTACGGTCGTTTGCTACTTCTGTTTTTCTTCCATTGCTGTTGCCTCAAATCACTTGTTGCGGTTACCGGTGAAAAAGTCTGCTCAAATAGCACAAAAATACTCCACTGCGAAAAGGTCTCAAAGCTCGTATGTTCCTGTGCGTTTAATGAATCTATAATAAGATATGACCCACCTCCACCCGCAGGTGATTTACTGCAGCGCTGATTGTCGCCAAGCTGCGGTGGACCAGTACCATCGAGCGCTGTGTCTCGGCCCGTCTCATGAAGATCCAGAACACCCCGTCAACAAGCTGAAAGATGCCTGGAGGTGATTGGGATGATTCCAGTTTAGTCTAAAAAGTTCCTTGTGGATTTTATAGTAAATGATCCTGTGTTCTCCACAGGACCATGCACTATCCTCCAGAGACCTCCAGCATCACGCTTCTGGCCAGAATGGTCGCAACTGTTAAACAAGTGAGATTTAATTATTTTATAATGTTGTATCTGCATGCTTCCACAATGAAATCCCAGGCCTTTTTCACAGGGAGTTCTGGCAACATTAAAGGCGTGAAAGAAGAGACCGCATGTGTCTGCCTTTTGTAGACAATCTACTGAAGGCATCCCGCAGTCAGATAATTGCATGACATCACCACAAGAGTCATGTATGGTCTACAAAATACACATGCTTACTTTCTACAGATGAACGATAATCTCACGTTCTCAACACTTTTTGCAGCTTCCTGCTGTATGCTTTCACACCGGCTGGATATTGCACACACCAGCACATAATGAGTTAGTTCCTGTGAAAGAGACAATGAGGACCTGTATCTAGGACCTGCCATTAATTATTCACAGATAATTAATACAAAAAATTATGTGACATGTACAGTTAAGTGCATTACATTTAAAGTTTATGATACGTAATACGGCAAATGTACTATTTTTTATTTACATGACAAATCCATTTTAACTTGGATTGCATCATTAACCACTTAATATCAGACAATGTGATGAATAATTAACACACATTATACGGTGTGATTTCTGAATTAATGCATTGGTATTACTATTATTAGTATTAGCAGCAGTAGTAATATTAATATTAGTATTATGATAAAATGATTCTCCTTCCATCCATCCGTCCGTCCGCCCGCCCGCCCGTCCGTCTATCCATTAATCTACCCACCATTCATCGAGACCCTTATTTTGTGAGTCACTGCTACCAAAATGTGTTGTTAATTTGCATTCCAGGCCAAAGACAAAGCACACTGGCAGAAGCTGTTCTCGTACTTCTGCAGCCGCACAGCCAATGAGGAAGACGAGCTGGCCCACAAGCTACTGGGGGAGAAATTCAGGGTAAATATTCCTCAGCTGAGAAAAATAAATTGTAGAAATGTCCTATATCTCGCAGCTGACCAATGTAATGTAATGATGCTGTTTGTTTTCAGGGTCAGCTGGCGGTGTTACAGAGTCTTTTCAAAGAGGCGCTGTACGATGATGAGCTAAGTCGGGTAAATGCAAATATTTACACTTAAACCTCATCACAAATGATCATAAATCACGTTGGGACTCAAAGTCCAGTTTGCATATTTGATAAGAGACAGTTTTATATTGTTTACATAAAATGTTCTGCTTGTAATATGGTCAGAGTTCTGAGTTCCGCCCGTTTTTGGAATGGAATGGTCCCCCCAAGTAAAATCACCACAGACTTCCAGCTTGATCAATAATAGATAAAAAATAATAAACATTTGACATGACTAGACTCCTAGACTGTGGTTAGAGCTTTTACTGCAGCTTTTGTATTAGGTGTGTACCTAATGATATGACCAGTGAGTGTACCTTTCTTTGTAAAGCTCCACAGATGCATGATTGAATTGCATTATTGTTTGCGTTTCAGTGGTTTGTTCCCGAAGGTTTCCGTTCGCTTTTTGCTTTGATCGGAACTAATGGACAAGGCATCGGCACAAGGTCAGCTCTTCTTTATTCATCTTGTATTACACATATCGCCTTGTCCCTGACATGATGTTTTTGTGCTCTTTGTGCCGTCAGCTCTCTGAGTCAGTGGGTTCATGCCTGCGATGCAGTTGAGCTTCCCACCCAGAAGAGAGCGCAGTTGGACTCCTTTATCGACCAGCTGTACAAAGATATTGAGCGAGGTGACAGTTCAGCTCTTTGGCTTGATTTAACTGCAGACACAATTCTGAGGGAAATGCGTCACAGCGGCGTAAATAGAATAGCACACATCGAATGAATCAGATGTCTTCGTATACGTTATTGGACATCTGCCATTGGGAGTGCTGTGTCAAAGCACAGATCAAAGATACTCGTCAATACAAGCTTGAAATTACCGGAATACATCCATTTCAGTATGCACAACTCGCGTTGAACCAAACAACACAAATAAATTCATAAAAAAACACTGGTCATAAAAAGAAACTGTGGATGCTCCGTTTTGGTCGTGAGCCAAGTTGATCCAAAGAAAAACAGTTTCAAAGCTTGTTTGGTATCAAGAGAAACAAAATAAATATGAAGGCTGAGAAAACCACCCAACTCATGTTGTCATTTTCTTTGTTTTTTTAACAGGGTAGGGGGGCAGGGTACGATTAAAATTGTGAATTTTATTTTCATTAACAGAAGAGAGAGAGAGAGAGATGTTATTTTAAAGCCCTGATATACATTGAATGGCGAATTGGCAACCTGGGACCACAGTGTAAATCCCTCCATTAGTCTTCTTGGAGTCAAACATTGATACCTCTTGTTGTTTCTCTTCCTTTCTCTGAAGAAACCGGAGACTTTCTGAACAATGAAGGCTCGGGACTCTTTTTGCTGCAAAGCTCATGTAAGCTCGCATGACTTTCATGTTTCTCAAAGTAAGCACAAGAGCAAATAATGTTATTAGTTGTTGTTTTTTTTTTCTTCTTCCTCTTCAGGCAATCACAGCTGCATGCCCAATGCTGAGGCTTCCTTCCCCGACAACAACTTCCTGCTTCACCTCAGTGCCCTTGGTGACATCGATCCAGGCCAGGTCAGCGGATGCATGGGGCGGGGGTCAAGGGTCAGGGGTCATACACGCAGTGCTAGAGGGCAGATACTTTGTCAAACGCTGGTCCAAGGCATGTAGCAAAGTCCTCACACCACACACTTGCAATTTGTTTTGACTTAAAATCAGATTTTTTTTCACCATATTATGCGTTAAAAATATTAGTTTTTTACTATTTAATATATTTTTAATATTCCAGTCAAAGTATGAATTTAAGTTTTCTTTTTCTTCATTCTTGATACGTTCTGACTCTTTGGAGAAATATACAAGTCTTGAACATTTTTCAGAGACTTAATTCTAACAATTGGTTTTCTTTTTGAAACCTTGGTGATGTGTTGTAAGTATATGCAATATTAAAAATGTTATGAACTATATTACAACTTCTTTTCTTGAAAATATGATCTTATTCTCATAATATTGCATCTTTTTACCAAAAACTACTGACCTTCATTTTGTGTTTCTACTTTCTTCTAATATTACATTTTTACGAAAAAGACCAAGAAAAATCTTATGCTTTATTATGAATCCACTATATTCTACAACTTTTTCAACTTTTGTTTTCTTAAATCTGCAATTATTATTCTTAAAATTCCAAGCTACTTTTTTGATTTAAACATTCTTTTTGTAGTATTGTAACTTTTTTTCCGAATTTTTTCTGAAAAGTTACTAATGCATTTCCAATCAATTAGCTACACATGAAAATTGTCGCTTTGGAAACTTTGTTTTCCAATTACTTGTTTGTCCTCTCCAGGAGATTTGCATCAGTTATTTGGACTGCTGCCAAAGGGACAGAAGCCGTCACAGCAGACACAAAATTCTGAGGTGGGCTGCTCCACATTCTCCCCTTGAATCTCATGAACGCGCCAATAAGCTACGTAGATCAATGAGAAGCCGTCCAGCCGGCCAATAATGGGCCGTCTCGTGGCAGACATGTTGGGGCTTCGGCAGTGTAGCTTTTAGTTTATTGATCTATCCGAAACAGTCTTTGAATTTCATCACCATGCTCGGGTGGAACTTTTGAAGAGACTGCTCCTTTTTTATTTTGCTTCTGTGCTAACTGATTCTCTTCTTAATTTCACAAGGTACAGGTATACAACACAGTGGATCCATTCACAATTCTTCACTTATTTCACAATTTAATATGACAGCCTTTCCTTGGGGTTCTACACATACTAAAGTAATGTCAATATGAAAAGATTTACATTTATTTCTAAAAAAAAATACTAACTTGATCAAAGCCAAGTATCAGATTGCTACAGAACTGCACTGAATTCCTGTCAAAGGACCGATTGGTGGATTGCTGCTGATGTGTGGTGGTCCTTTTGGAAAAGTGCTTTTTGCTCTACAGACGAGAAAAGTGTGGCCACTGGATTCTTGATTACCTAAGGCTTTTCTCTCTCGATCGCTTATTTGGAACGCTAGTGAGCTTTAGGATGACCAATGATGAATTCTGTTTTGGAGGGGAATAGCTTATTCCTTTGACTCCTTCCGTCAACATATCTGTTTGCAAACATTTTTGGAATGGACCCTTGGAAGGTTCGATTGTCCGTTTTCACTTGCTGCAAAAAAATCAATGGCTATGCGTCAGTATTTTTTTTTTTATGGGGTGGTGCTTTAAATTAGCCTCTGTATGAGAAGCTGAAAACTACAATCCAGCTCGTGTGATTGGGAAACCTTTTTGTATTGCTTTTGGAAATGAAGGAAATGCAGTAATTGGTAAACTTTTTTTTTTTTAGTCTCGCTGCATAGTAGAACCTTCCCATCCTTCACAAACCACATTTGAGCCGCTTATAATCAATGCTACAAAATAATTGAAGGTCGCAGCGTATCGTTTGGTAAGTCTGGATTTGCAATCAATTATGGGGGTTTGTAGTTTGTGATTTACATCTTGTCATTAAACAATATGTATGTCAGGACAGGACAGGAAAAACATGGTTTGGAAAAACGATCTGTTCAAGAACCAGGACGTTCGAAAACCGAGGTTTGATTGTAAAATAAATAGATGCAGTTCACTGACAAGTGCCGCTATTTGAACTAATTTTAGAACAGTCCTGCGGGCGACTCATGCGGTCCTCACGGGCGACCTGGTGCCCGCGGGCACCGTGTTGGTGACCCCTGACGTACAGGTACATTATGGCTACTTTTGGTAGTGCTATAGCTGACGCCAAGTGTCATAACGTAAGTGTAATTGACACTTGCACCTCAGGATGTGCTTAAAGTCACACATCTGTTCGTGTCAAATGTAAATGAAGTTTTACTGAGAAGAGAAAAGATCCAGTTGTTCAAGTTTTTTTTTTTACTTTGTTGGCCCAGTTCCACTCTATCAAATGGTCATCTGTCCTCGTATGTAATTAAATATATGGTACAGATGACATGTTTCATATAGTATTGAATTATTTGTAAGAACACACTTAAATAACCTGTTAAATATTCGCGATGATTTTCAGTAGTATCGGTGACGATAGTCTAGAGCTACGCCAGCGATGGGCATCTGGTGGCCTGTGAGCCGCATGCAGTTTTTCCCCCCCACAAACCCAAGTACGTCATTTAAAAAAAATGTTATGAACATTCACTGTATGTTTTCCATGAATACTTGGGAAATAATGGGGAAAACCCTCTAGGAAAAATCCAAAATATGAACAAACATTGGAAATCGGCAGACATGCACATTCGCAAGTATCGGACGGAGAATATGCAGGTGATAACTAGTTTAAAGTTGTTATATCAGCATTCACCACTCGATGGCTGACATATCTTAGTCTTGTTTACTGTCATATACTACAACATGAGTAGTTTGAATATTGTTTTGTGGATTTGGAATCATATGCAGGACAAACATATTACCTCAATAACATTAAGATTTGGAGTTGATTTTTGTGGCCTCCCCAGTAGCACTGATGAACTTCGAGGACCCGTTCAGTATTTCAGTTGCCCATACCTGGTCAACACAGTAGTCACAGATACCAGTACACACTGATTCTATTTCACCATTCCTCTCTGACATATACCATCTTGGTAGACGCTATGTCACCTGTGTGGAGGTGGTACTTTGAGGTGACAAAACTTTCAGTCTGAAATGTATGCTCTTCCGGTAATGGCAAATTATTCAACGTGTATTTTTCAAAAGCGGTATGCATCTGCAATCATTGACTACCAGTATGTGGTTAACAAGTTGTGTTTTGCCCTCAGGGAGAACTACATGTTCGTCTGCTCGTGTGTCAAATGCATCTCCCAGATGGAAGAGCCGGACGTGACATCAGAGGAGGAAGAGGACGATGAAGAAGAAGCAGAGGCCGAAGGTGAAACGGAGGGCGATGATATGGAAGATGAGATGACAGACGTGTGATTAAAAAAAGACCACATTCTCGTCATCCTCTTGACGTGCAACCTCATCTATCCTCTAGCTCGGTGCGCACATCAATAAACAAAACTTTTCACAGTTGCTGTAAGAAAACCTTTCACCTTTTTTGGCTAGGTGGAATGGATCATGGTTAAGGCTCAAGAGTTTGTTTCTTGCAACTTAAAATAAGACATTGGAGCTCATAAACAAAATGGAGGCTCAATGTAGCTGAACAGTGCTGCCGTTCTTGCTTGGGGATAACAACAGAAAAATCCACTCATTATTTTGAGCACTGTGATGTATGTGTATTTGCTGTATGTTAAAATGATGGTATAAAGGAATATGAGGGCCCCACTTGAAAAGAAAAAAAAAACGGCAATAAATTTGTGACTACAATAACATATGTTTACAATAGTTTGAATTGTACAAGTTTGCAGGACTAAGACGTTAAAAATTCTTGTTAGAATACAGTTGTAATTTTCAGAAAACAGTTTTCTGAGAATTAATTTTTTTTGTAAAAATATATAATATGAAAAAATCATATTAAACTTTAAATTGCAACTTTTTACAATTCCCCCTTGAAATGTTATTTCTTTAGAAGGTTGTTTATTTTTAATGCAATGTTTTAAAATAGACATTAGATAATCATATGACAAGTTTTCTCACACTACTACAGTTTTTTTTTAAATTGCAATTTTTTACAATTCCCCCTTGAAATGTTATTTCTTTAGAAGGTTGTTTATTTTTAATGCAATGTTTTAAAATAGACATTAGATAATCATATGACAAGTTTTCTCACACTATTACAGTTTTTTTTTTCTTGAAAAACAATGGACTCAATGTTGTGGTCCACAAAACTAATCATTTACTTTTTGTCTTGAACTTTATTCTCTATTCTACTCTCATAAATAAACTAACTTCAAACTTTTTTTTAATGAAGTAAATAATACCATTTTTATGAAGTATTTGAAAGAATTTGTAATTTCACTTAAAAATCATTCTTTATTCTTGTGATATCACCAACTTCTCAAGAAAATGATTTCAGTTTCCACCAAAATACAACCTTTTAGAATTTTATCAGCTTCTATCGTGTAATGCTGCTATGCTGTTGCAAAAAATACATAGTTTAATAATAATGATAAGAATAAAACTTAATTCTCTGAATAAATATAGCAGCGTATTTGCTGTAGGAAATGAGGATTGTTTGTTTTCTGCTTATCAGTGTCGTCCTAATACGCCTACGGATCGTGGCGCCTCTTTAGATGCTGAGCCATGGAAACGGGCCAGCATACGTGAGTCATTGTCACAGGCTTTTTGTGTCATTCAAGTTTACACTTAGTCTGGAGTGTCATTCAGAGAGCAGTTACTATGGCGCTCAAGTTTAATTTTACTTGTGTACTGTATATATCCTTCTACATTTCTCAACCAATTCAATACATTCCCTATACGACTGTTTGGGTCATTCTGTACGATTTATTCATCCATTACCTACATCGGACTCACAATCATCTTAATTGGTCAAGTATATAGAAACACAAGGAAACTGTATCTAGTAGTGTGAACCACTCAAGCATAGCTTTATTTTTTATTTTGTGCTTTATTGTTTAGTGGGATGTATCATGTACGTACCACTGAATTTAACGTAATTCCAACGTGCATTGTGATTGTATGTCAGCTTTTATGACACAGCATTTAGAATTAACTACACATGAACACAGGCCACCTGTCGATTTTACTAGTGAGGCATAAAGCATCGAAATGAGATGTCCACTCACTTATTTATCTGCTTAACACACACCGCCACTGCACTATTTGTTCAGTTGTCGCTTGAGCAAATGTTTGGCGCGTCGCTCTCATTAATTATCGAGTTTTTTTTGGTCTTTTTTTAATTGCACAGTCGATGTGACACATGGATGAGAAAGTCTTTCAAAAGAAAGATAATTTTTGCCCCAAGCCAGAGCTGATGAATATCATAACAATGCTCAGTTAGGCACAATGCGTATCACAAAGTGCATAGTAAAGGGATCGATGGCATTTTGTTCCCCTCAAAATTATAAGTCTCTCGTAAAAACAACAACTTCAATAATCCTGGTAATACATTAATGAGATATAAATGTGGGGGAAAATCAATTTCTTTCAACGTACCTAAAAATGGTGCTTGTTTATTAATGCAAATTTATTACTAGCATTTTGGAGATTAAATTCAAAATTGGTGGCTTTTTATCAGAATAGGACTCCAAAGAATATTTTTTATCCAGAGGAAGCTAACCGAAGTGCTAATCTTCCTCCGTGTTTGGTGTTGTTGGCGTGGCAACCTACTCAACACACGCTTCATCCAGCTGCAACTACCAGCATCATCTTCATCATCCACAACACGATCATCACATCACCATCATCATCATTATGAGGGCCTGAGAAGAGATGAAGGTGCTCGTTTCTTGGACCAGCCAGGCAGGATGACATGTTTAGAAGTGGAGACAGATGTTTCTATTCTTATCTGACACTAACGTTTGTCTCTCAACGATGCACTGTCGACTCATTTGGTTGCACTCAAAGACTTGACAGCGGCTTCCTGAAGATCCTTAAAGTCTTAAAGGCATTGATGTATTCATCGATCTAAAATTTTCTTAATAGGCATTAACATGTCTAAGATTCAGTGTGAAAATTTTTAACACATAAAATGTAGGATTATATGATCATGACTAGTTTGAAATCTCAAAATAAGTTAATATTCTTGAAAAAAGAATTTACCAGCTGACACGTGATAACATACACAACTCCAACAAACATCATTTATGGACTCTCTAGAAGACTTGGGGGGTACAATTGCAAATAGAATTAAATGTTTCAAAAAATGTGTGATAATGGTGTAAGATTTGGTGCAAGTCTGGATAAAATTGCTTCTTTTTTGCTTTCCACTTGTTCAATTACTGAAGGAGTTGTGATTTCTTCAGATTTGGACATTTTACCAAGTAGTGATTTCCCAGACTTGGATCTTGCATGAGGGCTATGTAACGTTGGAAAAATATGACATATGCAAAATTTGTGTTGAATTTTGCTGTATTGATACTTAACATATTTAATGACAAAATAGAATAGTCTCGTGGTTCAGATACTTTTAGAACCATTTCCATTCTATTCAGCTTGTGTTGAAAAGTGATACAAAACAAAGTGATATAAAGTTTACAACACCTTAACAATGTGAACCAAGTTGTTTACACTTGTCAAAATAATTCATTCTCCTCTGATACTATGAAAAAGAAGTGGCATTGACGTGAGCCTCACGTGGAAACAATGAGGCGTCTGTCTACGTGGTAAACATTGATTTTGACAGTGACAATGTAGCGGAAGCGTTAGGATAAAAAAAAAAAACAGTGGTCATGAATGCATCGATGATGAGTCCTTGCAGTGAAACACAAAAATAGAAAGAAAGACTTCAAAGCCTGTGTTGATCTAACACTGACATCATCAGTTTACTTAATTCTACAACACCACCAAGTTGACTTTTTAAGGCTTTAATTTCATTGTGTGATTGTAAGGTTGTGGTTTGAACAAGTTTTCAAATACCGTCTCGCAAACTGTAATGACATTGCAAAAATGTGGTTGAAATAACAATCATGCCCTGGTGGGCTGGCTTCTGGTGAATGACGATTTCACTGACCAGTGAAATTTAATGATGCGCCCACCGTTGCTGTTTACCCTTGAAAATGCTTTTTTGCCGACGTTCAAGAAAATAGTGATTAAAGTTCGGTTAAAGTAACCATACGACGAAAAGACGAACTGACTAATTTGACAATTATGGTTCGGCTTGAAATAATGAGAGACTGTCAATTGACGGAATGGCAAAATGTACTGACTCGCACCTTCTGTGAGATATATTGCAATTTTTATTGAGAAAGTATAATTTCATTAAATGTCCAAGTCTCTACAAGGCAAGAGGTCAACATTGTCAGCCATGAGGATTGCTCCAAAAAAGTTGTGGGAATGTCATCAAGTGACATAACACGGCTACAAATTTGACCTCGCAGCTATTTGGGCAAAGAGTCAACTGCGGCTGACTTTTCCAGAAGGTCACGTTGCAAATGTTGTGTGACTCATGCAGACCAAATGAGGCGTCGGAAGGAAACACTTTGACTATTCATCTTTAATCTCCCGACTCATCTCTCTGAGGACGTTCTCCACATCCTTATTGCATGAGACAGATCGAGAGACAAAGCTTTCCAAGTCCGGGACCAATCATGTAAAGCGTTTTTGTTCACTATGAGCATTCGCGCAGTCACGCTCATGCTTGCTAGGCAGTTACTTGCCTTGATTACAATCTTTGCCAGCATAGAACAATTCCTCTATGTAATTTCAATGTTGGGTAATGCAAGTAGATAGTGGACATTTGAAATGTTTATTAAGTAATAACATGCATTACAGTTTGAAAGTTCGTGGTTATCAATCAGAATAGATTTTTGTCTTTAAATGGATCCATTCTGTTAAACAGCTGCACATTGGCAACCATTGCAGGAACAGAATTACCAATGCAGAGTTGGGTTAAGCACTGTATTGAATGTATTTAGTGAAACAAAGAATGATGTACAAGCAGCCTTTACAACCTCAACTTTTGTGTTATTGTATTTTTTCAAAATATTTTGTTTCTTGAAATTACATTTACAGGCTTTATAAAATTGATTTTGTTTATTTCTTCAAAGAAAACGCTGTTTGGGATACCTTTGCGATATATTTGTTTGAAATGTTAAATTTTTTATTATTTATTTCATTGTATTATTTAAATTGTATGTGTGCCATACTGTTTTGTGAGTTTCTTTTTTCAAATTAAATTTTCCAATTAATTTTGTAAGTATTATTAACTAGTGCTGTCAAATGATTAAAATATTTAATTGTGATTGATCTCATTTTTTTCCTCATAGTTAATCACATTTTATTTGTTGTAAAGATAAATTCCTTGATTTTTTTTTCTGTGCCATTATTTTAGCAACTTTTGATACCCTTACCATGTAGAAGAGGATTGGTTTTCTTATGCAGACATGCTTTTTACTGAAAAATTTGGTTTGTTTCTATTTTCAACATATCAATTAATCAAATTAATTATTGACCGGAGAATGCTCGTCTACGTTTTCACTATTCGAAGGTGTACATTTGATCCTGTTGACGTTCAACGCTTACACTCCAATCCCATGATAAATTTTCATTTGCATCAAGCCCACTAAAAGCCCACCTGTGATCCTTTTATGAAGAATTTTATCCTTTTGTCTCCAATAATGAAAAGAGCTCCATGGGTAAAAAGAAGCTCATCACCCCTTTTACCTCATCATCATTTCCCCCATGGGACATTTTTTTTTTTTTTTTTATCACCTCGGGGGGCCCCAACACACTATGTTGTGCCATCATTCAATATCCTCCATCATTTCCATTGACCACGCGTAAAGAACGACCTCCACCGGGTTATTTCATTATGGGGCCATTTCCTTATACCTGCGTATATACGAATAATTCAGGTACCGCTAACAACGCAACTCAATGGAAGCGCACACATCACGAAACATCACTCTTGGTTTTTGCACTTCAACTGTGATTTCATACTTCCAGTATCATTTTAGAATGAATTTCCATTCTCCATAATAATGATAATGACGATAAAAATAATAATAATAATAATTATGAATAAATTTGGATAATGTTTGGACTGCAGCCATTAGGTCAACCAAGATGGTGACTGGCTGCATGGTGGTTGAACAATATAGTATACAGGAATCAACATCTTAACACAGTTGTTGACTTGGGCGAATCATTTCAAAGTGCATTGTGCATGCTCCAAACGCTGTTGCAGGAAGCCGCTGAAATTGGCCATGCAGAAACAGGAAATTCCTCCCTTGCCCCCCTGTCACTGGGGGGGCAACCTCGCACTAAATCAATTAGCGGCACTGGAGGCAATCGGAGGAACTCCCTAGAGAGTCCTCGTTACCTGAAGTGTGCTCCTCTTTCTATGCCTTTTTCATGGCGGGAGAACCAAAGAACAGTGGGAGTGGGAAGGGAAGTGGGGCTATAAAAGGGTTAAGGGCATTGGGTGGCTCGAGGGGAGTTAGAAGATGAATTAGCGGTCATTCACTCGAATGAATGTCACACCATGTGCCCTTTGCCTCATCTCAAAGGAATTATGTGAAGGTGGAAATCATGTCAAATGAATGATCATGAATGTTCAGTACTGTATGTTTTTTTACTATACGTCGCTCTGGAGTGGCGCCAGTCAAAAAATGCATCATTAAGAAGAAAAAACAGAAGTGGATCCAGAATATAAAGTACTTTTTGGGGGAAATTCGTATTACAGTAAAAATACCAAGACCAACACGGTACGTTATTAAAACAATAGAATGTACTGTTTCATGAAACGGTATTACATTTATAACACACTTTTAGCACAATTCAGCAACAGTTTATCACCATTTCTTTTAATTGTTGAAATGATGGGGAACTATATTTGGTATTTATTTTTACCGTAATTTAATCATTTTATATTATCACATTCTTTATTACTAGAACTATTTGCGACACTATTTCCTTTCCCTAATCAGTTTACAATACCAGAAACAGCTCTAGGTGTGCTGTGCTGTGTTAAGCATTGTAAACATTGTTAAATAAATTCCTCTCTCACTGTGTCAATCAAAGGTGAATATTATTAGCCCTGTTGCAGCAAACAGGCACACTGCGCAACTGTATCTCATTATATCATGTTAGCACTGATAATACTCATACAGAATTATGCCACTCACTGGCAGCCCGTATTCGTTATTGTTAGTAATTTTAAGGCTGTCCAAGTATTTCCTTTATGAGCTGTTTGTAGTCATTTGGATGACTGCATCTTGAACTGTCCCCCTCCACTCTCCCCCTGCCCCACCCTCTCCTGAGTTCGGGAGAGATATAATCCTCTTTTATCCGGGTCACTCCTGAATCTTTACCATTGAGTCCCCTGAGGACACGTGGGCCACATTTTTACCACAGACCTGAGCGACCTCACAATGTGCACAATGCATGGCTGGGCAGCAACACGCCTCATGAGGCATATGGTTCACATGACCTGGCTGGATCACTTTGACAGAATGGATGTGTTTCTTTACATCTCGAGTGGAGGAGAGGGGGGAAAAGTAAAGAAATGAGTTGCAGTTGTTGATTTCCCCTCAGCCGTCATTCCGTGCCAATCGGAGATGAACTAATTATGCAGAATTTAGCAAAATAGTGTTTTGGGAAATCAACAAAGTTTCTATGTTTAAATTTAATGCATCAAATCATCCAATTGATTTCAAGTTGTGGAGTAGATATATCTTAATGATGATATATGCTAAGAATAATTCATAATTGCAGCATATGGCTCTTGGTTGTTATCCACAGACAGTGCTTGATGACGTTTATTCCACTTCTGCTTTTACACCAAATTCAGCCTAAGTGCGATATTGCTGCAATTAGACAATCCATGAGGCAGCATCTGGCGTCATAAAAAGTTGTGTTCATACAGCGGCGACATGGAAAATTACATTAAAGTGCAGGTTTTTACAGGCAATGTAAAAAAGGAGTTTCATATACTAATGCAAAGAAAAACACACCATCAAAGTGAAATGAGTGCCTGAAAGAAATAACTATAATTAAAGTGAAATCCTTGGTTTTCACCTTTTTCAAATAATTTCATACCCAACTCTTCAGGTTCATTTGATATGTATTTATTTTGGTACTGTTTTAAATCCAGACAGAACAAGAAAGCTCGGAAATTATAGTAGACTTTACTTTTTTTACACAATATTTTTTTTCATCTTGCACTCCACCAATACTCCAGAAATAATAAAACAAAACAAATTCTAATAAAAGATAACAAGCCCACTCTAAGAATTAATTAAAACTATTTTAAAAAAGTCAAAATGATCTATAATAAATTATTATAACTCTGCAATGCACAGGGGTCATAAGGGGTCATACAACCTCTGAAGCTGTTAAAAAGATTTGACATTGAGACTAGTACGTTCAGTATCAGTGTGTTTTATACTAAAGCAAAGGCAGCAAAATCCAGCTTTGCCTGGCAGTGTAAAAATGGGTTTAACATTCTAACTCCAGGAGCAGAAAATCACCATGTTGACTTTATTTCTCATTTTGTGTCATTGTTATTTATACAGAACGGCACAGAACAAAAGTTGGGGACTTGTACAGGTGGCATACAACAGGATTATGCTATTACGTCTGAAAACGGAAAATTGCCTATTTGAATTCATCATCTAGTATTTGTTGCCTTTTATAAAAAAAAAAGTGGAAAGGAAAATACTGGTTATTGTAGGCAGTGTACAGTCGGCTAAAAAGATGCTACCGCAAAAGCTGGAAAATTGCCATCTGCTTTGGTCCCTTTAAGAAAAAGGTGTCAAACTATGGCGTTTTGAAATATTGAAAATGTGGCTTAATATACGTACCTTCAAAGGAAGAAAATTGCTTTTCAAAAGCAGGAAAATGCTCATGTTTTGCAAGCTGCTGTAGTAAGATACACTAACTCAGTGGTATCTGGTGTCAAATTATCCGGTTAACTTTGTACCCTCATACGGACTGTATTGGAGCATTTATCCAAAACAGCATGACAGAAAAGAGGCGTCAAAATGAGCCTTTAAAAGGGACTTAAAAAAGATGCTCCCTCTCAAGATGGCAAATTGCCTGGTTGACTTTGTACCCTTACTCCATGTCATGTAGAACGGCGACAAGGACAAAAGAGGAACAATTGCCATTTAAAATCAGTCAGTCTGCCGAACCGCAGTTTAATCTGACTCAGTTTTCCCCCGACAGTCAACCTGCTACATTTGTCAGCCTTGTTTGAATACTCAACTGCTCAATGAGGTCAATTATCACTCAAGATAATGGTTGTTACATCATATAATATAATTAACATGAATCAGCTTTGATTGCACCTCCACTTCATCAGAGAGCTCACCTCTGAAGACATCACAGCTGAAGGTCAACACAAAACAACAAGCGTCAATAAATACAGTAGAGCCTAATTTGTTCTCACCAGCAACCCAGGCTGCATTTAGCTCCTCCGCCCCATACAAAGATGTTAAATTTCTCTGTCGCGACGTATCACGACGAGCAACTTCCCTGACCCCAATTTCTACTTTCCTATCCTCCTTGACTTTGGCGCCATCTTGAAAAGTCTCACACAAGTAGAAACATTTTGTGTTGGTAGTCTAATAAAATTGACAATTTGTACTCAAATGGCGATGTAAACTACTTAAACTTTTTTACTTATTGGTTTATTATTGACTTGTTGATGGTAAGAAAATGCCCGTTGCCAGCAACAAAAGGTATTTCATGTGAGAATTTGAACCTTTATTTAAACTCGATCAAACAAGAGTGTTCAATGTTGAATTACGAAGAGACTCAATAAAAAAAGAAACCAAGTGGAATGCAGAAATGACATTGAAAATTTCAATTTCTGGTCACCTTGGGAGCTTCATCTGCACTAATTATTAGAAGAGGAGTTTCCAAATGAAAAGTACCCCGTCTTTGCCATACACTTGACCCACAAAGTGGAAAGTTCTTGAGTTTGAGGACCCTGACACATTGACTCACCGTCATTATTGATTTGCCCTCGTTCTCAACACACACACACACGCACACACACACGCACACACGCACGCACACGCACACACACACACACACCTAGATTGAGTAAATCACATGTGCTTAATGGCCATCATTATTCATTCCACCATAATTGGACATTCTCATGCGAGTAACGTTGACGTCATTTAACTATCTTTTAATTTCCTTCAAAAGTTTCCTTTCAAGAGGACCCCTAGTAATTTAACACTAGAGCCAAACTAGCTTAGATTGGAGGTGCACGCCTTAGTTTTGATTTCGACATTTTCCAGGCCCTGGTTTGGTCATATATTGGTCAGATTCATTTTTACAAGTGAACGTATCCAGTGTAGCCCTTCAGCTGTGAATTTCAGTGTCCCTAATTGTCCAGAACGACGGCAAAAAAATAAGAACAAATAGGCTTACATCACTTTATGGTCAGCTGTGCTTATAGCAAGGGAGACTCCTGCTCTACATTATATTAGAAAACCTCATTTGTTGAGGGAAAGATTTACTGCGATTGATGACAGCTAGTACTTACATTTAGACATTTGGGACAAAGACATCTCATTGATTTAAAAGCAGCATTCTGTCCTCGCTCAGTTATTCACTGCGACATCTAATCATCAAAATGGATCAAAATCATTACGTCATTACTTTACAAATCCAATTCAGTTTGATTGAAAAACTGTTCTTGAGGTACTGTGGAAGAGCCATGGGAGGATGTCATATATTTTGCGCAAACTTCCTTAACTGTAAGAGAGCCATCAATGATTCTTTGCAGTATTAATAGTAATAACAATTAGGTATGTGCATAAATCTTGGGGAAATATGTGCAAAGACAAAAAGAAGGGTGCGTTCTGCAGCAGTGATTTGCTGTTCCACTATAAAGTGTAAGCACACTTGACAAGTGTCTTATTTATTAAAACAGGAGGGGATGACACCAGCAGCAGATTGCCTTATTATTTATAAAGCTGGCTTCGCGTCGACATTGACAGCCTATGACAGGGACACAGCGTACATGATATGGCCTCTGCCGTGGCGCTCATTGATTGATCATTTATTTAAAGCAATGTTCGTTTACACTTTTTTGCGGTGTGGGGAATATGGAGCTGGGGGGGAAAATTTACACAGTGCGTGCGAGGCCTCAATGTTGATGCAAAAGCTGAAAAAACAACAACATGCTAATTAGAATTAGCACTATTCTAAATGGACTCATTAATATGAATTAGAGAGTACGATGCAGGTGCGAAAATGAAGGAAAAGTGGCATTTTGCTGGAGTTTGGAAGCTGAAAAGATAGGTAGGTGGAAAGATAGGTAGGTGGAGAGAGAGGGAGCGAGAGAGAGAGGAAGACAGAGTGAAAGAGAGAGAGAGAGAGAGAGAGAGAGAGAGAGAGAGAGAGAGAGAGAGAGAGAGAGAGCATTTTGGGTAGTTGTATCATCTTATTGACACAAATTTTAAAGACTGTAATCTCCCACCGTAGAATCAGAATATTTGCCATTTTACACGACACCATATAGTTGAAGATCCACATTACAAGTCTCCTTTAGCAGCTATGTTTGCAAATTATGTAGTTTTATTGTAATTTAATATTGTAAAGAAACGTATGACTTTCAAATGCAAGTAACTATCAATATGAAATATTGTACGATATTACATTTTGGACGTAAGTTGCCCAACACTGAGCTTAATAGGTTTCAACTTCTCAGTACCGCAAGGAATAACATTGCAGCCTCGCTGTTGACTTAACAATCAGAACGGCTAACAGTAGTTGTTCCCTCCTGTGACCTTTGAGCTTCGCAACATTTTGCCTTCCAGTTGAACTAATTGTTTTTGTCCCCCGAGGTGAGAGTGAACATGTACGAGCGGTGTGGAAACATCAGCGAGGAAATGGCGTGCAGGTTCAGGGTTCAAGACAAAGCTGCATAGGCACAATGAAGCTCATTTCTCTTCGTCGCCGTGGCAACGCATAATAAAGACTGCATGTTTCGCCTCTGACCCTCTCCTCCTCCTCCCTTTCGTGACCCTTCATCACCGAGTACTTCTCGTTTAAGAATATAAATATTCCCATTTAAATCAGTGCTGACATGCTGTAACATTTCACCCAGGCATGTTTATTTTCATGCAAATGAAGGAGCTAATTCATCCTCGTCTGCAGAAACAGCAGACATCCTCATCCAGGAAACAGATGTCCACGTGTACATGGATATACCTCTATAATCAAAATAAATCCCTACTTAAGCGTCGACAAAATCTCTGTCCGCACTCATAACATCCAATCACAGGCTGTCAACTGCATGCCGAAGCAACAGGTGGCGCTATAACGCCTAACATTAAACACTTCTGAACAATCCCAAGTCGGGCAATGCCATATTGACATGTTCATGAAAATCTTTGTATTTTCTAACATGTTACAAAAATCCCATATCTGTGGTTATTCTGACCCAGAAGGAAACGTGTACAATGTAAAACAATTTCTGGCAATGTATCATCATGTTAAGGTGTGTGACGGACTCAATTGAAGTGGTCCACTGCTATTGTGGCAGTTTATTGATAACATCCATTGTAAGTGTATACGTAAAGGGCTCGTGATTACATGGGTGTGAGGGCAAGTCACAAAGAGGAAGTTTTCACCACATTAAAAACCTTTACACACAAACAGCAGCACAGATCTCAGTCAAGTTGGTTATTTTATTTATGAAAAATATTTACATGATTGTAAACACCGGCAATATGTGACGATTGATGGTAAGGAGAAGACGATATTGACTCTCTGAAGTGGTTTGATACTTTCTGAGAACCACCATATAGTCTCAACATAATTTTTGGACGACTTTATTTCAGTGTCTTCTTTTTGCTCATTACTTTGACTGGTGCATATAAAAGGAACTAGGCCATTGGTGCACTAAAGAAGCAGTACGTGCAGTCATGAGGCAGCACTGATAGCGTCAAGCTTCCATTGAGTGCTTCTCTTTTCCAACACGGTTTTTAGTACACCTCTCAGCTATCAACTCACATAATTGGAGAACCACGATACAGTCTGTAAGACGAAAAAGGTAACCGTGTCACCGCCTGTGTAAAGTTGCCGTTAAGTCTGGCGCAGTAGGATGATGTCTCTATTTGGCAAATGTAATCATAGCTCAACTGAGCATATTGTCACCAGAAAAACAAACGCCTCGTACCTTATTTGGAGCAGAATGGAGCATTTTTGTATTGGAGGAATGTGTTGCATTGTGAGGAATAGTATCCATAAATGCTGATTTTTGGGGAATTAGACAAATTGTCTCAGTAGATAATTGATGTCCGTGTTTAAATGATCGTTTATGAACTGTGACGAGTGCAGTTAATACCATTTTGCCCCTCCCCGTTGAGAAGAATGAGCTCGAGGTGTTTATTTGGAGAGAGGTATTTATTTGCTCAAATGAACAATGCACTCAGTAGCTAATTCCCGCATAGAAGAAAATCACCATTTCCAGTCTGATCATTTGACTATTGAATGGCAAAAGCAAAAACACAAATCAAGGCTGACAAGACTTAGTGTATTGCTGATTATCAAATCAAATTATGTTCTTACCAAAAGCAAGACGAGGTCCTTTCCAGGCTTCTCGTCGCCACTTTGCCCCTCTTGGTTTTGAAATATACTCCCCATGAATCAACTAATACACTCGACTGTGAATGTTAATCCCGAGGTGAGTGTCTGGTGGTGAAATCTACTAAATGGGGAGCATCAGCAAAGCCACTTGACCTCCCGCGAGCTGACACTTTGACAGATCGATGACCATGTCTGCAATAACGAATCTCTCATTAATGTCGTGTCCATACGGCAAGGGAATCAATGGCTGCTTGCCTCAAGCAAAAAGTGGGCGCATTCTTTACCATGTCCATCTAGGGATGCAACGGATCTGGCAGCTATCATCAGTGCATTAGCTGTGGCTCAACACACAGATCCCTGCCAGCAGCTCAGATTGACTCTGCATTTTTCATTTGGGGGGCCTTAGTCCACTGAGCAGGCAAGATGATTCGTCATCTCGCCGTGCAAATTTTTGCATGGAGATCGAAGTACTGTCAAAACAATCCCCAGATATGTGATCCAAAACAAGTAAAAGAAAAAAAAAAAACTCTACCTGCAAGAGAGCATTTGAGGCTCGGCGTTATGAGAGCCTCTCAAAGAACCAACTCCACTTGTGCCCTCCAGAGATTAGCCTTACATATTGCAGCAAATTTGTCCCTGTGGGCTTTGCTTTGGTTTTATTGTTGATGGTTCTGACAGCATGATGCAGGTGAATATTTAAGTAGCCCCCAGAAATATTCCTTGAAAGAGAAAATTAAAAATTCAATTCTTACCAATGAAATGTGCACGCAGCACTTTTTCCAGACTTACTGGTACGATTGCATGCCATGCAAGGTGGAATTTTGGCTGTAAAGAAATAACGTGAAAGCACCACTGAGATGGATAAAAACGGATGGGTTTTGCTGCTTGAATTATATTATAATATATCATTATTTTCATGTCATGTATTCATCAGAATGATATGTTTGGACTAGTGGGGAGGGCAAAGAACATATTGTAAAGAAATCCTTTGACTTGACCCGTTTAAGTAATACAACTTCAAAGACTGAGACTGACTGAGCTTCAAACATTGATCACCCTTCCATGCGCAGCAAGGACATCAGATCTCTTTTAAACGAATACAGACACAAAATGAATAATTGCTCTGTAAATAATAGAACATGTGACCTGGCTTTGCGCAATTATAGAAAGCTGCATTTTATAAAAATGTCACCTCTTGATAATATGTGCGTCAAACCAACGAATACGTTGCCTGTCTCTCAGTCTTCCCACATTTATGCCGGGACATTAACCAAATCTTGGCAGAGAACAAGTCACTTTGAGCCGACTCACCAGGAGCTGAACCACAATTAAAGAGCCGGTTCTCTTTTATATATGGTCCTCTCGGCCTCTGCTTTGGCCTCCAGTGCGTCAGCTGAATCCTACTCGACAATGAAGTGCCTAATTTGAGCGGGCTCGCCTGCAGCCGAGACTCAGTCAATTAAAGGGACGGTTCTTTTTTGTTTCCAAGGAGGGATTGCTAAGCGGATTTATCAGGCAAACAAGCATATGACTCCCATAGGAATCAAATTCCTGGGAAACCCTTCTAATAAAGAAGTGGTTTTCCATTCCTATCCCTGGGTGAACCTCAAAACACAAGAATATCATAAAATAAGTTCTATTTGATAGGGATTCAAGAAACAGTTTGGGAAATCTTTTTCAGAAGGTCAATTCGTTTGGGCCTGTGAACAGTATTTGAACCTGTCATGCCATGTCGAAGTAATTTAAAAATGGAATTTTTAAAACAGAAATGACCCAAGGGTACAAGCACCACATAGTCATTCTAACAGTGAAAAGATTGTTATGTTTGCAAGCATTTTTTTTCCATTTGGATCTAATGCTGATCTAATGTGCATATGCTGCAAATTGCAGACAGTGTGTTAAATAGGAAAAGATCCCCAGCCAACAGAGTTGCTCTTTAAGGACTAATAAAACACCATTCTTCCCATTTTTTTGAACTTAACGGCATGCCCGCAGAGATGCAAATGCACTGTTACACATAATGTTGTCGCAAGCTTGTTAGTTTGAAACTATGGCTGAGGTGCAGGGACATTACCGATGCAGTCTGACTAAGCAAAATATCGAGTCCATCGACACAGCAACTTGAAATACATTACATATATCGAAATGATTGAAGAAATGTAGCCAGCTTTTGTAAGTAAGGCATGAATGGCAGCAAAGATAACACCAGCAGGCAAGAATCTCCCTATAGACGTCTTTGCTGTCTTTACTACACAGCTGGATCATCCTTTTGGACTCCACATACACACGTGCGGTAAAGTACACAGACTCTAAGTCTGGCTGCTCCAACATGAGTGACCCTTTGTTATCTGCTGCTGGACAGCTTTGTTTGCATGGATCATCTGGAAACTCCATTTTGTGCTTGCCGGTTTGGGAGAAACGCACTAAAGGGGGTCGGTCAACAAACTCCAAATGCACATCCGGGCTCGCCCGACGAAAAGGGCTTCTGAAGCATAAAATGAACAGATGGTGTGAAACTGGAATGCTTAGCACAAGAGAAAGAAAAAAATCAATTACTGTCTGTTTCAAAACAGCGAGCAGCTCTGCAAATGGAGCTGTGCGGCTCTGGTGGTCAGTACTGACCAGGGACTGATTTGCCTTTCCATGCGGGCCAAGTGTTTGTGCAATGGAAACAAAGTAATTTTCCGGATATTGTATTACCCATGCAGACATTCAGAACACTTTCCAACTGTTTTCAAAAGTAATGTACTCATCGCTCAGTTGCAACTAATCAACATTGCCCACCGTCCAGTACCAGCTCTACAGTTTTTGTACTTCAAAATAGTACAGCTGGAAACTGCATCACTTGCAATGACAGTTTGGTAAGGAGACTGAGAACGTATCCAAAAGGAGACGATGGGCAGCTATATCAAATGGAGACTGTAGAGTACAGTAATGGGAACATTTTTTTTTTTTCTGTGAACCAAAACTTGCACTGTTCAAAAATGTCGTATGTGTTCAGACTTTAAAAATGTATTTCCGCATAAACAAAATGACAAAACGGCGAGATTTTTAAAAATCTGTTTGCAATCGCCAACATGGGGAACAAGGGCAGTTTGGGCTGCTCAGCACCTACAGCTATGTGACCCAAGAAGGGATCCAACTAAAAGAAGACTGCCAGCATATTATTGTATGACCAATTAGAGGTGAACTGTCAGCATGAATTTGGACTGTGAGGCTTCCAAACTGTATTGGAAACCTAAGATGAAATAGTTTCGCCCCAAATCTGCCTCTTCTGAGAAGTCCAATGCATCTCACAGAGGTATGGGTGTGTGCGTGTTTGTGTGTGCATTCAATTTTCTCTTCAAGTTCATGCAAGACCACAACTCATCGACCGGCGACCGCACAGCCGACCTCCAAAAAATGTGCGTCTAACTCTGGCATTCCGCCTCACCTTGTGTTTCCTTTTATATATTTTACCACCATCACCACTCTGCTAGACTAACAACCCAAACAAGACCTTGGGCTGATGAAAGGACTATGTAAGTCAGCTTTTTCCAACTACAGAAAGAGTCGATTTGACAGAGCTACCCTGAGCGACATTTTGTCCAACAACACAAATTATTAAAAAAAAAAAAAAAAAACACACTGTAAAAAAATCTTTAAGTCTACACATTTCAGTAATAAGTATAGCATATAAGGAAAATAAATACAGGATTTCAAACAAAGTTAACCTCTGTCTAAATTAATTTTAATTTCTCTCTCTCTCTGTTCCTCTCCCTCTCCCTCTCCCTCTCCCTCTCCCTCTCCCTCTCCCTCTCCCTCTCCCTCTCCCTCTCCCTCTCCCTCTCCCTCTCCCTCTCCCTCTCCCTCTCCCTCTCTCTACTCACCCACACTGTGGATGAGAAGGCGCGCGGTCGAACTTAACATTAAAACGCGCAGCTCCAAATGCGCAAGGACCAGTCACCGACTCGAATCAACTGATGGGATCATACCACCTTAAAAGGCGACCGAACGACAACTTGACAGCTTCTGCAAGATTACGTCGCATTTTTCTAACGGCAATAATATTATCTTTAATAATGACCCAAAGTGGATACCAGCGTCTCTTCGCCTAACTCCGCAGTTCAAGGTGAAAGTTCCCACGCGTTTATTATTCCAAAGGGGGGGAAACCATCATTTGGCGCAGAGAGATGGACCTGTGGGGGCTTTATCTTCTACATCTCACAAGTTACGGTAAGTGGATTGAATCATCAAAATGACTTATTTTTAGCTGCAATGGACTGAACAATGCGCGCATAATGTAATTCTTTTGTTCATTTATTTTTTATCCTTTTATTTTTAATGTTACTAATATTTCTCTTTTTTGATGTGCACTTTTTATTTTAAACTCGCTGCATTACCAATTGCGACTGCTTCGATCGACTCCCCCTGTTTTATTGTTATTACACAGTAGTAATTATTTATGCCTGCTGAGCTGTTTATTCCGGTAAACAATCCCCATACAGCATTAAAGTGACACCTGCTCTCCATGTAATTGAGAGAAGGAGCACTATTGATTTTTTTTTTTTTTTAAGGGGAGGCAACAGTGCACTGTGGTGTGTCTCGTTTTCTGTTAAGTGTGTCCATGTCGTACATGCTAAAAATAATTAAAGAGCAAGCCACATATGCATGCGCATGGGAAGATAAGACACTAATGGAGGGGTGGGCAACCCGGGGCACCTGGGCAGCCTGGGAGTTTGGTCCAATCAGTCATGCAATTGTAAAATCCTCAGAGAAGCTGCTCTAAGAAGCTGATTCACCCCCCCCCCCCCAAAAAAAATGAATCACATTATTTCCCATCAGTTTAGTAAGGAGACAGCACCAAGAACTCTCTAAGCCCATCCATCCATTTTCAATAGCACTTGTCCTAAAAATAGGTGCGCTGAAGCCCGTGCCAGCTAACTTATGTACACCCTGCCAACCTTGCCACAGGGCACACACTGAAGCCAATCTGCTTAGGAGCAACACATGCTTGAATATATGCCATCCCTCATTGAGACACATTTTTTGACAATGATTAGGTTATGTGCCAACATCAATTAGCAGTGCAAAGACTAAATCACTTAATGACATCATGAATCGAATGAAATCGCGTTAGTTTTGGATTCAAGTTG
This sequence comes from Syngnathus typhle, assembly GCF_033458585.1. Classification (NCBI taxonomy): domain Eukaryota; kingdom Metazoa; phylum Chordata; class Actinopteri; order Syngnathiformes; family Syngnathidae; genus Syngnathus; species Syngnathus typhle. The sequence continues at coordinate 15,968,074 of NC_083738.1, read as the reverse complement.
ACTAAAAGTCAAACTGCGGGAGGTCTCGAAGTACAGACATTGATCAAGTGGAGGGTCAGCTCCTGCATTGCGTGGGACGCAGAGTTCAAGCTACATTACTGTAGCCGTGGCTGTTATGAAAAATGAAACAGATCCCCGGCGAGCAGCCTGCGAGGCGAGCTTTGATGTTATCGGTGTGATAAATGTGCACCGGTGCACACGTTGACAAATCCACATCGAAGCTGTAAATTATACGGAATTAAGCACAAACCGAAGAGTGTGTGATTATTTTAGGTTAGATAAGAAGTTCCCTGGAGACCCTGCAAGTGAAATGGCAAAAAGGAGAGAGTTCATCACCAACAAGGTCCTGTGGTGGCACATGCTGCTCAAAATGGTTTTGATGCAGTGGCAACGTGTACAAATAATGACAGATTAGTTGACTGCTTCGCAATTGACAATTTTATAGAACATATTTTTTGATGACGTCTCCTCTTCAAGAAAGTTACCTGGAGCTGAGTCGCATCCCAGAAATGTATATTGTCCAATCACAGCCCTGTGCTGGATACTCTGATAAAGGGAAAAACTATGCAGTAGCTAGTTGAATTGGTGATAAAGAGCTTTTGTATGCTCCAATGTCAGCAATATTTTTGTATTATCAACGTTTTGCCTTTGACGTGGCGAGGCCTGCTTAAAATTGTCAATTGGGGCATTTGTACATGTCTGTACTGCTTATTTGTATGGTTTTATTTCAGTTATTCATTTTCAAATATTTCAATGGTTTTGCCCCACCTTCTCTGAGCTCCTTAACCCATACGCACCTGCTCGGTGTCTTATCTTCGGAGGACCAGACCTTATTAGATATACTACGGAGGACTAAGAGGAGGCTCAGAAGGAAGTGAGGCTTTTCGGGTGCCGTTCCTGCTTTTTGGAGTGACTTCCCCTTAAACTTTAGGCAAGCCACCTCACTCATCTTAAAACGCATTTTTATTCTTTGCCTTTTTTTCATTCAGCATGAGACTTGGTTTTCGTTTTACTATTGTGTGCTCTTTACTATCTTTGTTATTCATTCATTCTTTTGTACCTTTAGCTGTATCAGTCGTGAGAGTGCACTCTATATGATGATGACAATTATCTGTTCATTGTTTTTGCTGTATTTATGAAACTTTGTTTCCCTGTTGTCTTTTCTGTGTTTGCCTTGTGTTGCACTGTTGCATACCAAACTGCCTCCTGGGGACAATAAAGATCAGTACCAGATCAAACTCCACAACATTCTATGTGGCCCTTTCCTTGTCTTACTTTTAAAACTAGCTATCCATCATAAAAATGATATACTAATGACCAAATGCAGAGCCAATTATGTAACATGATGGAGCGATTAATAGAGTTCCTAAAGGGAACTTGTTAGATATGGGACAAGAAGTGTAACTTTCCCACAGCCCGGCCACACATCGAATTTGTAAATGGGAACAGTGTCTTACTGCTCCACTCTCAGTGATTACGCATCGTTCGAGCACCCCCCCGGCCCAGAGGGAAGCTCTAACTACGATGCGGACTATGATTAACACAAGTTTGACATCACTGCTGTAATTGTCCCGAGATATGACTATATTGTGAAACCTTGTATGTCTATCTTGCATCTGCCCGGCGACCAGTCAAGGGTGTACACCGCCTATCACACAATGTCAGGTGTGATAGGATCCTGTTATTCGGAGCACTAATGAGGATAAGCGCTGCAGGAATTGGATGAGTGGATGGATGTGTTACGTATATTGCTCTAAGAAGTGTACACAGTGAATGCACCATGCTGGGAGCTTAACGGAGAACGCAACGGTAACCAAACTTAGTGAGATGTGAGAAATGGACAACTCTGTAAACTTTCAGGTAGTTTAACTTGAACATGTCAGTGTTCTGGGCTAATCAATAGGTGTTGACCCTTTAATGGAAACAGGAGTCCAGAACATTCAGAGACAATATAAGGATGGGGCGATTGACTCTTTCAAGTCTGATTGCCTCATTTGAATCATTTCAATACATTTACAAGGTAGGATGTACCTTGTTCTGTACCTCAATGTGAGGTGGCTCTATAGTCTCTCGGCACTCAGCATCAGCCAAAATATAATTTTTGACTTTATAGCTTCGACATTGTAGGATGTGACCTGTATCCGTAATGGTGATAGATAAGTAAGTACTCCAGAGCATGCGATTAGCAAGCATATTGGCTTGACCTCCTGCAAGACATTTGTCATGACTTATACCTGAGGCAGGTGGCATCATAGTTGGCATCACAGCATAATACACATACATTTATGTGTATTTTTAACCTTTTTTCTGCTACATCATCACTATTTAGCTCCATGAAAAATGTGCAGGATAGGAGATTGTATAACACGTAATACACTTCTGCAATATGAGATATATGGGGAACTTAGTGCTGTGTTATGGAATCCTGATATGACGTTTTTTCCTCACTCGTCGACACTAGGCCTCTATTTTCTAGCGCATTTTGCCTTTTGCGTGAGCTCAAGGCTCGCTGCATTTCTGCCGGTCTCTGTCAAGCTGGGTGTGCCCACGTAGTATATGGAGTGTTGTTGGAGATGTGACAATTTGGTGGAAAACAAACAATGGCCATTAAGGTGCTTCTGTTTTGGTTAGCAACATACTTCAAATGAGCTGAGCAATTTTTATAGACACTTTTCACTCTCTCCAGCGTTGCTGTAATAAGCCTGTTTGGAGTCTGTACCAACCACCCTCTACTTTGGATGTGCCTTTCATTGTCATGACACCAGCAGGTGGAGCAAAGGCACAAATTCCAAATTTAATTAACGGCAAGCTCAGTAAAAATATGGATTGTATTTTCACTTGTGGGGGCAGTACTTCATTACCAAGCTGCCAAACTACACCAAAGTGTTCTGAATATCATATGGCACATGCAACAGAAACATCGTCAAACACAAAAGTCCCTTCTTTGCCTGCCAACTCCTGGATTGGGCCGCCATGAAGTAGTCAATTATTTAAACAGTTTCATCACAATCTGTCAACATTCAGAAAGGTAGACAACTTTTCTTACTACAGCTACCTGCTTGATTGTGTAACTTCACGCTTGAAGGGTGGGCAGGCACTCACTCCACACACCCATCTATTTGTTTACAAGGAATATTTTAATCCCCTTTTAATACATCGTAGAATTAGAACAGCTATAAACTTCAAACATCCTTCCTCACTGTATAGTAGTAGCCTGCGTCTTCACTGAACTCTTAACGTAGCTGATTAGACCACAAGGGCCTTGCACCCATCTCATGAGCAGGAACCAAAGCTCTATCAAGGATGTCAGCATTCCATCTAACAAAATGCAGTGGCTTAGTAATATTCATTCACTTGTTGTGCGACAGCGGAGTTAAAAGCTTTCCAGACGGAAAGGCTCTTCGACTTCACCTCCGGTGGACTAGCTTGCTTCTCCAGTCAGAGCCTTTAAAACGTATTCAATTATTAAGGCTGCAAAGTCTGCAGAGGAGACGCATTCACTCGATGTCCGTTTCGCTGTGCTGACCTTTCACTGTGTCATTATTCAATGCCTCGCATAATTGTCTGCCTAGGTAATGACTTCAATCACTACACAAAGTTGACAGTCATCGATCCAAAGCATGTCACATCCTGATTATGACTGATGGGATGTGTTTAAAGAAAATAACCAGTAAATGATAGGGTGGCACAAGGAGCAGCAGTTCACAAAACTGATTCGAGCCTTCAAACTTGCTGTTATCTATTTTTGATAGGACAACTCTGAAGAAATGACACTACAATAAAAAGTGTACAGCTTGCACGTTATAAATTTACTGTTATCTCAAAATGGCTCAACACAGCCGTTAATGTCGAGATTGCTGGGCCCACTTTGGACGCTTTTACTCTGGGGTGTCCTCACTTTTGTTGCCAGCGGTGAGGAGTAAAATGCAGGGTCCTATGTCAGGCTCCCCCCACTGCGTCTTCCCTCACGCTGTCACTTACATATGTTATACTAAATGATCATTATCCTGGATTGCTCTTTCATTCTGCTACACTTTTGAGGATGAGAGAATGGTCAGCCGGGATGATACGGAAACATCAATATCGGCCTGGAATTGATTTGTAAGAAACTGGTTATGTATGGGAAAATTATCAGCATTATCAGCACTGAGAGGCTACTAAGGGATTATTATAGACTTTGAATTTTCTTTTATTATAGTTGTTTTTTTAATTCCTTTTTTTGACTTTTGACTTGGCTTTTTTACAATTCCATTAGGTCTAATTAGTTTTTAAAGCAAGTTTATTCTTTTTTCATTTGTTAAAAATACTTTGTTTTAGTTTTGTTTTCATTTATTTTAATATTTGTTTAATATACGGAGTATTTGTTGAGGCAAAGATAAACATAAACTACAATTCTGAATTGACTTTCTGTAGCGATAAAGAGCAGTACCACAATAACTACTTTTCAAATGAGCTCTGAAAGATCTTGTATTACATAAATTGACAAAGATGAAAACAAAAGACATTTTCTCTACACTTTGGATTATTTTCATAATGGCAAAATGTAATGTTTTTACTTTATTTCAGCAATGAAAATGTTAATTCCCAAGTTTAGTAGTTTGTAGTTACTTTTTCATTTGTTGTTAACTTAACCTTGGTCTACTGACAGAACAATAAGCGACTGACAAAACCATAGCGATACTCTGATTGGCTGAATCAGTAGATCGATTTTCATTTAGGACGCGTGGGATATAAATGAATAACACTTACAAAAAAATCCTGACTGTGAATCACAGCTTTTACTTGGGTAGCACGTCCGCCTCACAGTTAGGAGGGTGCGGGTTCGATTCCACCTCCGGCCCTCCCTGTGTGGAGTTTGCATGTTCTCCCCGGGCCCGCGTGGGTTTTCTCCGGGCACTCCGGTTTCCTCCCACATCCCAAAAACATGCTTGGTAGGCCGATTGAACACTCCAAATTGTCCCTAGGTGTGAGTGCGAGTGCAAATGGTTGTTTGTCTCTGTGTGCCCTGCGATTGGCTGGCAACCGGTTCAGGGTGTCCCCCGCCTACTGCCCGATGACGGCTGGGATGGGCTCCAGCACGCCCGCGACCCCAGTGGGGACTAAGCGGTACGGAAAATGGATGGATGGATTATAACATGAGATCATATTATTAAAGTAATGCTGTATAAAACGAATTTGGAAAAAATCTTAATGACATCCCATTCATCCTTTAGAATATGTTGATTGTATTTCACATCTGTTATAATATTTTGACCCTCAGACAAAGTCAAGTGACATATTTTCAACAGCTTTGACCCCCAGCAAACTTCAAGCACAACAATGTCTTCTTATCACATCAGTGCCATTATCAGAATCATTGATACCTAATTCTATTTTTCTTGGGATCATATCTTTAGGGAAATGTGCACTATCACAAGTCGGAGTGCTATCACAACAAACCCGTTCCATTAGGCACTGCAAACATCTATCTTGATCACTACGCTCAGCGACAGAAGATGGCGTCCCCTAAAAAAAAAAAAAAAAAGGATTTGTGAAATTGAGGGAAACTGAGGCTCATTAACTCGGATTCCTCCCACTAAGAAAACCAGAAAGGGAAGCCTTATGCCTTTGCAGAGTAAGCGAGAGCTCCTCTTCTTTCCTGGACACTGTTACGTCTAAGTGGGTTTTCATGATGATAGATGGAAGGGAATTCTTGAGAAGGGGGCCTGACAAAAGGTCCAAGGACATTCTCTCTTACCCAGGTTAGCTAAGTGTGAAATGAGAATTTTCATTGCACACTAGGACCTACAGGTACATATGGCCACTCATTTTTTTTTAGCGGATGTAATGAACCACTGTTATAGAACAATCTTTGCTGGAAACAGTAGTTTCCCTCAAGTGGAATTGTAACATTATGACGCCAACTTATGTCTGTTCTTTGCTAAATTCGCAATAATAATAAATAGATATAAATGAATAAAGCCCACTGTCCTTTACCAAATACAAACTAAGAGCATTGCAACTATTATCGATTGACGTACCTAATTATTCATTTACGTGTCCTTCTGAGAGTCAAGAGTAACTAGAGACGATTCCAGCTGACTTTGGGGGTGGCGGGGCACACTAGTCATCAGTCAATCACAGGGAACATATTCTATAGACAAACAAGAAGAAGCATGTTTTGGGGATGTGGGAGGAAACCGGAGTACTGTGGAAAACCCCTAACCACTATTCGGCCATTTGATACACTGTATCATTTAAAATCAATGGACTTTCTCCATTAAAGACTAGGCTGAAAACTATGCCCATCCATTTGAAAATTGATCTCAGTAAATCAAATGAAAAGTATCGCTCTTTGACAATGTGAAAAACAATCTTTTGTAATTTTACCATTAATAGGATGGAAGAACATTGATGTAACTTTTCAGAGCTGCCATGACATTCTTTAGACCACAAATCATGCCAAATTGTAGTTGCATAGTTGCCTCAATTGATGATCTTATTTGAAATCAGTAGGATGCTTGCTTTGAAGTTAAGCCAGTATTCTTGAGAGTTTAAAGACGATTAGTTTAGAACGGCAATGTGACAGCGACTGATTCATCTCCTTTACCATTTCCTCAGTGATAGTACATCCTGGCTTTTATAGCCTCACCCTCGCTTGTCTCTCACATTTCAAACTTGCATAAACATCAGCAGCCTTGGTAAATGTTATCCGAGTTCTGTTATGTTACAAATGTTGTGCAGAACAAGACCAAAGCGTAAAAAATCTCGCTCCCCATACAAAACGAGCTGACCTTAAAGCGTCTCAGCTGTACGTTTCCGCGACGGTGAATGCAACTGCCTTTTTTCCTTAATGCAGATTCATGACAGACAGGATGAATGAAGCCAGCAACAGCACTATTTGATATGTGGACATGCTGCATTATTAATGTTATTTCATTAAAAAGGAATTGTGGCCTCCAACTATATAGAAGAAGCAGCGTTAGTTTACATGCACAGACAAGTAAATACCACTGAGCTTCAGCCAAGATAATGCAATAGTTCCTTATCAGTGTTCCCGAGCCGGAACGTACACTAAGGCGACTGCAAATAGTGTTTCAGCAGAAATTAATTTGCCGTCTCTTATGCCCAAGAGGAGCTCTTCTGTTAATCAAATCAGGGAAAGCTGCGTGTGGCCGCAATCAAAAGGAATGTCTGGAAATGCCCGTTTATGGGAAATAAATTGAATTATTGTTGTGTTGTACAAATAGGAAATGCAGGAAATGGCTTCATAACTAGAAGCTCACGAGCCCTGGCGCGGGTCATTTGTCTTGCCTCAATTCCATGTGATGGAATCTGACAGCAAAGAGAAACAATGCATCCTAACAATCTATCTAACTATCCATTGAGCTTCTTCTATTTATTTTATTGTTCCTGTTAAAGAAAATACAAATATTTGCTTAGAGACAGTCAAGCAATAACATGCAATTATAGTGGAAGCTGGCCAAAAGGAGGAACAAGTCTTCCTTAAGGAATAGCCTATCTTAATTGATCAGTCCCATTTAATAAGGGTACAGATTGACTTCAAGAAGAGCATCGCTAAATAATGCATACATTTACATGGAAAATGAGGGTAAAAACAAACCATAAAGTAACACCCACAATTTTCCACCGTTGAAAGCGTATCAGCGCCGTAAAGGATCAGATGTCGTCAGTTTGTAAGGATATTCTGTAAAGGGTGTGAAAAGCAGTTGTTGCTGTCTGACAATTATTTTATGCACAACACCAGATGTGGGTAATTGTAAAAAAAAATAAAAAATGCATGGACTAAAAATCGAAACTAAATACACCGATGGTCACTTTCAGAAAAAAGTCAAATGATGGTGGGGCCATTTTGCGATTCTTCATCTTTTGTTTATTGAAAAAAAAACCTGAATGTATTGTATATTGTGTAATATTGGTTAGGGTTTAAGTTCTAATAATTCAAAGAAAAACACAGCGAAATCTCAGCTATGTGTTCAATGCAACAAAGTACATGCAGTGATGTCTTGGCTTACAAATTGAAACTTTCTCGCACCATCCTCGTAACTGAAAACACCCGGATATCGGAAAGCATCTTGTCCCCATTGAAATGAATGAAAATGGATTCAATTAAAATTTTATGGGAAAACTATAACTCTACATATTCTACTTTCTAACACATTGTGCATCACGATTTCATGCCTCAATGCCCATTAATGATGTGCTCTTTCTGGTGTGCTCAACTTGCTCAGCAGGAGGCAGTAAATACAGACTTACAAGACTTTCTCAACTAATTCACTCGCCAAGCTGTTGTAATATTTGTTGTTTTTCACAGAAAATGTATTGCTATATTGTCTCTGTGTGTGTTGCTGCACCATCTATTTTCAAATATATGTTGCTTAAAGTGCCAAACCCAAGTGATACAACTTTTCTTAGCATTTATCGTTATCATATTTATATATTATATTTTATAGAATAGGCAATAAAGGAAACGTTGTGGGCCGCCATGACACAAACTTTGCACACCCCCACCTTAAGTTGACAATCAACATAGGTTCTTGCCATTGTACATTCATTCAGCGTCTGCATCTGCAAACACTTAAGCTCCAGCATAATAGTTAAAAAAAAAAAATCCCCCTCCCTCTGAGGTGATTGGTCAACTAACCCCAACTGTATAACCCTGTAATGAGGAGATGATAGAAGCTTGACGACGTGCCGCTTCATTCCCTCAGCGTTCAAGGAAAGGAAATGCGCCATTACTGAGGCAGCAGACAAAAGAAGAGAAAGCGGCTGGAGGGCACCTGTATGTGCGAGCTGCAGTGGATTTACAACATCTGCTTGATGCAAGGGAGGAGGATGCCACTTCCGTTCCCCACGCCAAGATTAATCGCTCAGGAGCAGCCAATGATGCAGCCGACGAATTGGCACTCGCAAGTTCGGCAGCACTTTTGTATCTCACTGAGCTGTGATTATTAAAACTTTTGTCTCGGGGTCTTGAGCCTATTTTACACAAAGATACTGCAAATTACATCATCAACTTTGGCCTTTTACGAAGAGGGAGGAATATCGCTGCAACACAGTGGCATGGCATCCAGCAATGGAATCCTGATTTTTTTGAACGCTTTAATCAGTTGTGGCCCTAAGCTTAGACAACCTGGCAGAATTTACGAGATGTACACGATTCTTAGAAAACACAAGTGACCATTCAACTGAAACCCAAAGGCATTTCAGAATGACGCAAAAACAAAACAATAAACAAACTGATGAGATTGGTTCCGTTCAATCAATCATAATGTCTCAAAAAAATATTTCACAGATTCTAACAGGTTACGTACTACGAAAAGATGGAATATTAGCGGGATGACAACCAATGAATATGGAATATGATTACAAACAGGCTCTTGTTAAACATGAGTGCGCAGTGTAAAAACTGGGCTCAGCTGTTTTCATAACAGTTTTTTTTCTGTATTGTGGCTACAAACTCAAGTGAACAGGAACTTTGCTTTGACACCGCCATACTTCTGCCTTCTCATTAAAGTCCGCAGTGGCAAGAATTTGGCCTCATTTGTGCAAAGAAGCCTTTGGCCCTGTCACCACCCGCATCCCTCCCAGAGTTCCTATTAAGGCCCTAATTAATCGGATGAAGAGAATACCACGAAGGATTCGACAGCGCGGCGTGAGTGATCACTGTGAAACCAGAGCAACATTACTGTGAATGTGCCGCCCTGACAGGAATCGCCTCACACTCCTCTAGGATTTTGAACAACTTGTGGGATGAGCTATAAATGAACGCATTTGGAAATACTACAATTATTTCGACAGGAACCTACAAGTTTAAACAAAATATGCCTTGTTGATAACCTACAATTTCCTCGAGTCTGTAAAGTCGAGCCATTATAACACCGGGAAAGAAACTTGAATTATGTCATATAAAGGGAAAATCAATTGACCCTCTACCCAATATTTTGTGTTGCACACCACACAGAAATCTCAATGGCAGGCTGAAAGAGGAACGCAAACATTGAATGCACCACTTGAGCTTGGGGGCCTAAAATAATTGTTTTCTTTTAAATAGACCATAAATACTTGTCTGGAAATTGAATCCCAGCTACAGGGAGGATTGGTACTCTCTCTAATCACTGCAGCATCAAGAAGCTTTATGACTTAATCAGAAGTAAATTGACAATCAACCAAAAATAAAGAAATTGAAGCACACTACAGTGAAATCAACCAATAATGCAGTTTAAAGCACATTTAAACTCACATATACTGTATAAACTCAAAGTCAAAGTCTGCTTTACTGTCTATTTCTTCACGTCAAGACACACAAAGAGATCGAAATCACGTTTCCCACTATCCCACGGTAACAAGACATATTACACCCAATACATCGATCGCGATCGACCGGTCGATCGCCAAGCCACTATTGGTCGATCGCGTGATATTAAAATGTTTTTATTTTTTGGGATTTGACGCGTGTACAAACAACGGCCCTAACAACACAACACAAACACGCTAGCTCGCGAGTTCCCTCCAATTGTCAGAACCCTATTTTTTCTCTTAAACTTAAGAAAGGGTATAAAAATGAGTGGGGCAGCTGGCCATAGTGTGAGTAGGACTTTTTTTTCACGATGACATATATATATATATATATATATATATATATATATATATATATATATATATATATATATATCACCACCCTTGTCCTTTGGACTTTTTATATATATATATACACACACACACAATTATTATTTTTTTAGTGGGTAGATCTTTGTGACTTGGTCATTTCAAAAGTAGCTCGCGAGCTGAAAAAGTTTAGGCACCCCTGTATTACACAATATACATACAAGTAAAGAGCACAAAAAGTAAAAACAAGACGGCACAAACAATGAATAAATAAGAGCGATGATATATATCTATATATATATATATGTTTATATACGTATATATATATATATATATATATATACATTGCTACCTGTTGTCTACAAATACGCATATGGCTGCTAGCCACTGAAGCTTGTGCAAGAAACTAACGTCGATGTCAATGTTTACTCAATTGTTCTTATTGTGAAAAAATCCTGCTCCCCTTGGAAATCTGGTGTTAAGCATTTCAATGATTTATTTGGTGTCAAATCATATCAAACAGTGCAAGCAGGTTCTCAAATGGTACACATCAGTCAGACTGAAATCAAATTGTTTTGTGAAAGATTATCAATATAGACTCCTCCTCCCGCTCCCCTTCTCTGCTTCTTTCAGAAAAAAAGTCATTAATGCTGTCTTAAATAAGGTCTAATAAGGTGTTGTGACAACGCTGAAATAAAAAATGTTTCCTTGAAGTCCAATGTTGAGTAGCAGTTCCGCAGTACAATAATTAGGACTCCTCGCTGTGTTTGTGAGCAATGAAAAACAATATAAATAGTGTACGCCTTTATGGCGCTTAAACATCGACGGTCTGCTATGCTCTCACCGAAGGGTCTGTTTTTCCAAATACCCTCTCATTAATAGTAAGAGAACATCCCATTAGTTTACATTTGAAAGCGTTGATGATTTACGTTTTTACCATTTTGATTTGCTGTCAAAAAGTGCTTGCAGTCAGATGTAGTTGATGTCGGTGGGCTCTTTATGCAGTCTAACCTGCTGCTAGGGATTATGTGCCTCAGTAGGCTCGTACATGTCTTTCTAGAGAACGAGGAGAAACAGTTGTTTGGGTTTGTGAAAACAACATTTCTTACTGTGGTGGCCAATAAAAGGGCACCAAAACACTGATGTTGCTTGGCATGAATGCGCATAAAGATGGTGTGGCCTGGAGAAACAGGGAAATGGCGCCATTTTTTTTTAAGTCCGTGGGGCTCAAACCAATGTTTACATTACTTGGCAGAATTGCATGAAATTGTTGAATAACAAAAACAGCGCTGGGAATGTTTTCTTAAGAAAAAAACCTGGAAACTTTGCCCGTGAAAAGTTTGGTTCCTATGCGTTATGGTCGTTGACTTCCTTTGGAATTTTTAGGTGACAATTACGGCAAAAATGTAAAATAAAGTAAATCACCTTTTTGTTACTTATAAAAGTTATAATTAGCCTATTCATGGTTGGCTGTTGACACATTTTCATACTGGTGGGGTTTTTTTGCCCTTTGGCTATTTGTAGCGTTTGTGATTCTACAAGATGGTAAGAAAGGCCAGAATAATAGGAAAGTAATAATTGGTGTCACAGAAGTAAAGTGTAGAGACAAAACCCTGCTGCTAACAGTGAAAATTTGTGACTAATTAAAGTCTCACCATAAAGGTTATAACTACTCACACAGTAGATGCCAACCGCAAAGCCCTACTTTCGTTTAAATAAAACGTCTCAGCTTGATTCAACGCACAAAAGTGCCTTAACTTACCAGTTAAATTCATTGGGTGACCACGCTAGCAATTTTATGCGCGTGTATCTCAAATCCTCTTTCCCCATTGAAATGAATGGAAGTTCCATTATTCAGTTCCACCATGTCGTTACATTTTTGTTAACATGAAATATTAAACTCCATAGTGTTTCACTTCATAAATGTATACAGTACAGACAGTTAGATAGCATTTCATGAATTAGATCTTCATTTCATGCATTTATTGTGCAGCTCCTTTTGAGGTGCATCACCTGATCACCAGAGGCAATATAATATTACAGTGAATGACTAATCACTCTAAGTTGTCTAAATGTGTGGTTGTGAAAGTGAGTGGTTGTTGGTCTATGTTTGCCTTGCTATTTGTTGGCAACCAGCTGGAAACCATTTTTCACAGAGGCTAAAAGATATGTATATGCCTGTGAAAATGTTCATACTCTCTGTGTACATGTGTTGCTGCACCATCTGTGTTCTAATATCTGTTGCTTATAGGGTTATAAAACTGTCATTGTTAGTAATTACCGTAATTTTCGGACTATAAGTCGCACCGGAGTATAAGTCGCACCAGCCATAAAATGCCCAAAAAAGTGAAAAAAACATATATATGTATATAAGTCGCTCCTGAGTATAAGTCGCCAAACGCGACTTATAGTCCGAAAATTACGGTAGTCAGTCTAAGGCATTTTGCCTTGTGTGTCAGCATTAAGGTAGCTGACTCTTTGCCAGACAAAAAATCATTTCTATGAAACAGTTGTTATTATGTTGAGGTGTCAATACATGTGTGATTTTTCTAAATAAGATCATCTCCAAGCTGTTTATTTTTTAATGGTGTGGGGTTGACTGTACTGTTAGTCAAGTTCCACTTCCTGTTATGTAAATATTATGCGAGTGAACTTTCAGCGTTTCATTATTGTTAAGTTTGATTGACAAGGGTAATCACATGTACTGAAATAAAATGAGAATAGCAGAAATTCTTGGACAGGCTGTACAGCCTTTGGATGACTTAAGATGCATTTAAATGTGATGCTAATGTGACACAGTATATGATTACAGCAGTTGCTAAGGCTAATAGCCCAATTTAAGTGTATTGTTCGAGATATCAATGTCTTACTCTCTTTTGGTCTTGTTCTCTGGCCTAAAAGCTCTTTTTACATCGAAAGAAAAGCATGTGATGTGTGCTCAGTGCAGATTGGAGCCACAATGCCTGTCATACGTTAATCTTGAATCGTCACCCGTCTGCACTGCAATTCCGTTCAATTCAATGCGAGACCAATTTCAAAAGTTTCAACTGTACATGCAAAGTTTTAGAGCACAAGTTATTCCTCTGTGGCGCCCACGCGTTTCCTGCTCTACCAAAGCGTTAACATTGATGAGCTCGAAAAGACACGTAATTCTCTAAAGAGAATTACTTAAAATTTCACCTAGTAGAAGAGCCGATGACATGAAGTACTTCCAAAAGGGCTCCTGTTTTGCATTTCAATTCCGTGACCCCTTTTGGGACAACATGTTTCCAGACAGTTGTTAACATCTGTCAAGTAACAAGACAGGAATGTGCAAATCTAGCTCGTTTAGCGCCTTCATTTATATTTGCATTTTAAACGATGTTAATAAAACTGTGAAGGATCGTCACCATGCTTCCTGGGGGGAAAAAAGACGCATTTAAAGGAGCTCTCCTTCATGAGGACTCGTGATGTTATTGGTCTGCCATCAGTCAAAGTGTTGAAGTTGAAAAGATGTTGATTTTGCTGGACAGTGGTTTTTGTACACTCTACTTTTCAGATGATTCAAATTTCTGTTTTCGCGCATCTGATTGCTGCTTGTACAAAAAAAATGTTACTCAGTCATTCCTTTCTGTGTTGCTCCCAAATATCTTGTTATTGTGAACAAATGGCAAAGCATATTCTGGACTGCAGGTTTTTATGAACAACTCAAAGCAGCAACACTATATCATGATTCATGACCTTCAGAGATTCAAGGCACTCATGCCAAAAGCTATTGATATTGTTTTCACAATTTCTTTTTACCTGACATAGAAATGCAATTGCTATGCACAAAAAGATGGACACAAAAAAGGCCACATTGAAAGGCATCCAATCAAGACAGCTTTTATATACGTATCGTTGGTCTTCAGTCATTCACAAGGGCATATTTTTCCATGTGCTTCAGTAGAAAAGGCGTGATGCCGCCATAAAATGCACACACTCGAAACAAGGTGTTTCGTGACAAATCTGACGACGCGAGCATTCTCCCCGAGACTCAAGCATCTTTCCTCTTCCGCTGTCAGAAGGCTGCACTAAAGTCTGGCGCCTCTCGAAACAAAACATTAAATTGCACGTTTGCTTCAACAAACTGCTTCTGTGCTCCGCTCATTATATACTACTGATATACATTCTATTTTTTTTTCATATTAGAAAAACGATTGTGCTGCATCCTACAAAAAAAAGTTTAAAGAAGGGTGCATGTCCAATTTAGAAAATCAAATTCAATTAAAAAAAGAGAAGATGTCATCAGGAACACATTTTTCAGTGTTTTAAGCCCTTCAAACTATTTCAGGAATGACTTCTAGGTGCCCTTCCTCATTATTTCTAGCTATCCACTATGAAAACCTAATCCTTAAAGGCACTCGTGAAATGTTTGGTAGAATTTGCTCATGTGGCCGTGCAAAGGCTTTTTTACACTTGAGAGCTCGGATTCTTTTAGATCTCCATGTCAGGCTCTGTTCCTCGAGTGACCTCTTGTCTCAGACTTTAAAACAGAGACTAGCAAAGGAGCCCTAATAAACGATGTAACTGAGCTGCCGTGGGTCCCTCACCATAATGAAGTCCTCTGCTTCGGAATCTGACCCACATTTGGCATTTTAGTCTTTCATTGACAACTTGTTACCAAGCGTCCAGCACCGTGGATGAGTGATGACAACTATTACACATCACTGAGACGCAAAATCAAAGTGAGATATAAAACTATGGCGTTCTCAAGGAAGACATGCAAGGAATTTAAATAACCTAAGCGCTAAAAACAGACGCTCTTGTCGCACATGGCCAGTTTTGTGCACATCTGAATCCATAAAATTGGAAAACAAAGTAGATTCTCGAGGATTTACGGCATCGTAACAAACCGCACTATGGATTTTGCCATGTTCTTTGACTTTATGGTGATGGAGGCTCTCACATGATTCATGTTGTGTCTGATTGTGTCTGCTGCATTATGCCGCCGCTGCCAGCGGATTTCAATGTCTAAATGCATGCTGGGAGCTTTCTTAAGTCCAAGGTGGTGATTTTGTTGTTGAGTATTTGTAACTGTTTGTAACAATGTTACTCCCACTCTTTTTCTCGATGTTTGAGTGACAGACACAGCTGGCAGCAAGAATGGGTGTCTTTAACACTGAGATCCTGATAAATTCATGGAAATTTAGGTAGCCCTGGACACACATTAATTACAATTTAGCATAGATTAGCCTGCGTTGCACAAATTTGGTACCTTGGTTGTGAGTCGAATAAACCAGAAAATATTTTACATCTCAGTGTGAAACCTCAAGTTGTTTTCATCAGGTTAATTCATTATTAAAAAAAACAACCTGATAAATTAATCGATTATTAAAACAATTGTTAGCCCTATTGGAATGTTTGATTAACACAATTAGCCGTAGTCATTGCAGGTGAAAATGTATCATATGTTTTGCACACTTTTAAGACCAATGGAAACTGAGACCTGTTTTGAGAATGTACATGACGAGTCGCCGGTATGTGCTAATGCAAATGCATATTGAGATGTGCCAGCAAAGCCAGATGACGCTCGCTGCAGTAAAATACAATACGATACAATATTTATATCCCGCTTTCACTACAGCCATATGACACTTGTTGGGTTCTGAAACCAAGCCTTTGTTTTCAAAGTTTTTCCAATCGAGTTGTTTGTTTTTGCAGGGGTTAATAAAACACAGGATAATGTGAGGCCCAATTGGGGCAAATTTCCTTTTAGGTTATCATTAGCTTTCAGTCATTCAGAGCACTGCACGTGTAAGGCAGTTGATTTCCCATTTGACTAACTGTCGCCAGTGCTTGAAAGAGTTTGAAACGTATGTGCTCCCCTGAATTATCCACAGCCTTCGCAAGTTATTATGATGTCGTTGGCCTTCACTCATTGAAAGCACCGACGTTGTACAGCTGTTGATTTTGTGATAATGTTCAAATTCTAATCATGATTACTTGAAACCGGAAACTTGCCAGGATAACAATTTTAGCTCGTTTGAATTTTTTTTTTTACCGTCCTCTCTTGTTACAACCAGCTGTGTGCCTGTGTGTACATTTAGACATTCGATAAGTTTCCATAAGCCTGCCTTTGCCATTCCGAGGAGGCTTCCTGTCTCCTCGGAACCGCGAGCGACACAGCAGCACATTAGCTTTCCATTAAGGATCAGAGTGGCTTTATGTGTCTCTGCTCCTTTATCATAGCATGTCTGCGCATCATCATCTGCAAGGAAGACACGATTTGATATGTTTAAGGAGACGCTGAGCAATTTTGCAGGGAGAAAACGGTCTACTGTATGTCTACATTCTGTATGTCTGTAGCATTCAGTCCAAGCTAAATATGCAGAGGCTCTTTAGTTGGCTCGAATTTCCCCGTGTGCGTCAGCAGGTAGTTAAAAATTTCAAACTTATTTCAGCTTGCCAATGATGTTAGCCTCAAGTGCTTCAGAGAACCCAAACAAGACAGACTTTTCAGGCAATCCATTTTCTGTGTTTACTATCTGAGTTCAGGTCAAATTTGATGATCTTCGATTTTCTCCGGGTTTGCCTAAGCAATGAATGTTCAAGGCTACGGCGCATAACGAATTGACACCTCGATGCTGAAGGAATCTCTTGTGACTCTTGATGAGTTGCGCTAGATGAGAGTTTTTTTTTTGTTTGCTTAGGATTGATTGTCACAACTGAATTCAAAAATGGTCAGAAGTGCAATCCAGTCCCTTTTATTTCAAGCAACAAAGACTGGGTGGAACAGATGAATTTCTTTTTTTTGGGCAGGGGACTCTGTTAAATTCAGTGTAATACTTTGGATTTGTTTTTGTTCTTAATCTGAAGCTCTATTAAATGTAATTATGCATAGACATTGTGGTTTCTCTTTCTTTTCTTTCTTTCTTTCTTTTTTTTTTTTTTTAAAAACAGGATCAAGGAATCTATTGTTCATTCACATGGGTTATGTCCAAAACCCATGTTTGTGCCTTCTTGTTTTTATTTTTTTGTGTTGTTTACTTGTATGTATATTGTGTACTATGTCTTGTCACCGTGGGATAGTGGGAACGTTATTTCGATTTCTTTGTGTGTCTTGGCATGTGAAGAAATTGACAATCAAGCGGACTTTGACTTTGGCAAATAGCAAAAATGTCAGAATGATTGACAACACTCCTCAAATTTTTTTTCTAATTACTTATATGTAGAAATCATATATTCTTTAATTACATCCCCAAATTATGATTAAAACACACTTCAATAGGTTGTCTTTGCTTGGATGAAGCTCAGCTTAGTCTTATCCTTCTCTAGACATGAAGCTCATTGAGACTTGTAGACTATTCTGCCACAATGACTCAGAAATCAATTAACAAAAGATTGGTTCCACATAATTCCCAATGCTCAATCACTCATTTAGATATTAACATTTCGATGTTTGAGTATTAGGGAAAATCTAAATTGGATATAGTGGATTCAAAGTCTACACACCCCTGTTAAAATGCAAGTTTTTTGTGATTTACACATGGACACAAATTTTGAAAGCATTTATATTGGTCTTATACTTTTCAATTACAAAAAACGTTTTATATTATATATACGTATATATATGTATTCACCCACATTCAGTCTGTCTTTAACGAAACGTTTCCCAGAGTCGGCATTCTGTGTGCAGGCCTGTTGTCAGAGTTCCCCCGATTTATTAGAATTCTAAAGTAGACAGCATGGAGTGAAAGATCTGTGGTCTGAAATGATGAAAATTGTTGGACAGATCTCAAGCCAAACTGCAGATTAAAAAAAAGTGTTTTGCATTTTAAGCACATTGTGCTTCAAGTGTGACTGTGACTCTTTTCAGGACTTTGAAGCTAAATGAGGCAGCTTTTTTTCCTGCTGGTTCTTGAATGCAGCATGTGTTTGAAGTGTGAGCCAAGTGACAGCGTTTCATTTTGAATACTTGCTGTCTCAAAATCATTCTGCGTGTCTTTGATGTCAGAAATAGCTCACTTTGTGCCCTCAAAATCAAATATTTTACAATGTTTAAATTTATATTTGCTTTTTTGGCCTGACTTGAATGTATTATATCAATGCTTTGTTCTTTTAAAGACGTCATCATGGAAATGGACAAGGTTCATAAAAGGGACTTGTTGGGTCGCACTGAACTTTTTAGTACTTGAGGGTGGCTCAGAATGTTACTTTGTTGCGTGTTATAGTACTTGAGACTTGTTATTTTTGTTCAATTAAGAGTTTTGAAATCAACAAACATTCTACCTCCGATCACAAATGACAAGCATATGGCAGCTGGCAGATAGCGACAAGCCCAAGAAGCTACTGTTTGCAGCTTACATCTTCACTCTGTTTCTTCTTAGAAGCACAAACAGATGGACTCAGATGCACAGCACTAGGAAAATGAAATCCAAATTCAAGTCATTTGTTTACAAATTGCTGCTCACTGACAGTTTCAGCAAGCCAAAACGACAAAAACAAGATGTAGAAACCTACAAACAGTCATTAATTAACAGAGGGTAAGTTCAGTTCTACATGACTGCTGTCAAAAGTATTTGGACACCATCCATCCGTCCGTCCGTCTATCCATTAATCGACCCACCATTCATCGAGACTTTTTGTATTTTTCCAAGTAACACACCTCAAGGTACCACAGTACTTAAACTACCTCTGATTATTGTTTTTATGTTAAGTAAATCGCACCAATATATTTCCTGGCCCAGTTCGAAAAGGGAATTTAAACAGTCTTCTTCTGTCATCCTTCTGTTCATATATTGGCATTATTCAATCAAGACAACACCTATCAATTGATCAACAGTACATCGTCATTGCGAGAATTCAAAAGAATCTGACTGATTTATTTCAATAAATGTAGCCGTTCAGCTTTTTGGTAGACAACAGCAAGTTAGGGAGCAGCCAAAAGAAGAAGAAGGAGCTACGTGTCAGCGTTTGTGTAATGCCTGGGATAGCTTATCGAAGTGTGAACCTCTGCAGAGAAACGTTTGTCACTCAAGTAGCTTTACGTTGACAAGGCCAGGTGCTCCTGTTGATCCAGACATAAAATCAATTTCCAAATCTTAGGAGAGCCTGTGATCATTCGAAGGAGCGGGAGCAATGCCTCTACTCGAGCCGGCCTCATTACATTTCATTTTCCATTTTATCTGTCCTGCAGTGGACCATTCAGTCAGCATGCACGGGTAACTGATCAGCTAATCCGTCTGTGATTTATGTGGCAGGCAAAGTGAGGACTTAACTGAGCCTCGGAACGCATTGATTACTCACATGGTTAATTGGCTTAAGTCGCCGCTACATCAAGATGAGCTCATTGGAAATGTCAAATCACCTCACCATTTGCATTCGTAATGAATGGTGACTATTTCGGCTTGTGCGCTACGCAGCACAAGCAGACACTTGTAGCCGGGTTGATACACACATTACACACACTACAACATACACAGGTTCCTATTAGAAGGGTTTTGCTGACATCTAATGAAGAGAATATAAGATCTTACACTCACTTAAAAGTGTGATGTTGCCAAGACCTGTAACGGGTTATAGGATTGTGTCCCAGAATTATCTGCTGTGCCTAAAAGTGAGGCGGTTTTATTGAGGCAGATGTCGGAGACTTCGGATTAGAGCTCATGCCTTGAACTATGACATGGAAATCTCATAAAACTAATAGAAGCTACTTTCTTCCTCGAATCATCATGGACAATGCATAGTGGCAAGAGAACAAAGGAAGAAATTGTCTTAAAGGTCACAGCTTCCATGAAAATAAAATGAGTCCGTGAAAAAAAAAAAACGTTTCTATCCGTTTAAGGTTTAATTGCGTTTCATTTTAAATGGAGACTCGTGAAATCAAGGAAGAACGGTGTAGTAGTGTTTAGCATGTCTGCCTAATTTCTAATGATTGAATCTCAGCTCCCTTTTCATGTTCCCTCTGAGCTGGGTTTTCTCAAAGTACAGCAAGGTACAGCAACTTCTTTCTACATTTCAAAAACATCCTTGTTAGGTTAAGAGAAAGAAATTGTTCATAGATTACTTGTGCCCTGTAATTGGTTGGCAAGCAGTGCAAGCCAAGATGTACCTTGTTTCTTGCTCAAAGTCTGATAAGAAAAGCTCCAACTCACCCATGACCCTGAATAGGATAAGCGACAGAAAATGGATGGATGAACTGAACAGTTTCTGTACCAAATGTTGCATCTACTTATCGAATATCTTGGCCATTGAATCCACCGATACAAAAGTTATTGAGGACAAGGTCAGGCATGTGCTATGAATGCAAGACTTCAAGCTGTTGTAAGAATATAAAGAAAGGCATAAAATTCCATCTCTGACTTTTTCTATCCACATTCTACACTGGTAAATAATGGAGATGATCATTGGACATTCAGAAATGAGAAAGCATCCACAAAGATACACAAACTGTGTAAACATATAGGACCTTGTGGTCACAATTATATCAATCCATTCTTAACATCAGATTGAGAAAAAAAACTTCGTTAGTACAACGACATAGTAGCACAGTGGTCACTCGACAAAGAGCCAGTGTGTTTTGCTTAATCAAGTAAGGAGAAGAACGGAAACATGCCGTCCATCAAAAGGCTTCAGCAGATTCCGCATTGGGTTGGCAGAAGGAGTTTTGCGTCATTGAGTCTTTAAATATTTGTTATTTTAATCATAAATAATGATCAATTTTAAGTTGTATTTTTTAGAATTATTTTTATTATAAACAACCAATCATTTAGTAAAATTACATTTAAAATGTACATGTACAATTTCAATTTTTACTAATATGATTGTTATTATTCACAATAACTAACAAATTATTTAATGAGATGAATAAATACATAAAATATAACAAACAACACATATGCCGATTTTAAGGGAAAATGGACAATTTGGCTTTATAATGTAAACATTCAGTTTTCATGCAGCCAAATAAACTTTTGAGGGAAAAGTCCTGTATTCTTGTTTTTCTGATGCCCGCCTGGGCCTACCAGACTGGTACTTGGCATACACTTTATGCCATAAAAGTTTGAGAACCACTTTTCTAACAAGCTTACATGTCAAAGTTTACAACTCATTGTTCTGCTTTCCTCTCCCACAGGTCTGTTGGAGGTTGTACTGGCCGGCAGCGACTGCTTGATGGCCGGAGACATGTGCTCAAGCGATGACACTTGCAGCCCACGCCTGCGCACGCTGCGTCAGTGCGTGGCGGGCAATGGCAGCATGAAGCTGGGACCTGGAGCCAGGAGCCAGTGCGCCAACGCAGTGTCCGCCCTGCTTTCCAGCCCTTTGCACGGCTGCCAGTGTAAACGGGGAATGAAGAAGGAAAAGAACTGCCTGAGCATCTACTGGAGCCTTCACCAGTCCATCATTCACGGTAAACGGTCGATGGATAACGTCACAACTGATTATATTTTAGTTAGGGATGGTTATTGAAAAACATGCTCTTGTTTGCCAAGTCGAGAGTAATCGTGCCATTGTATTATTACGTATGATATTGCAATCCATCCATTGATTTAGTTTGGCGCTTGTCCTAATCAAGGTTATGGGTATTCATGTTCATTGTTTGAGAATATCTGTTCAAAGTTGACAAATCTTAGTTCACCCTAAAAACGTTTGTCCCTCCTTAATGGTTATGTAATTTTCAATCATTTAGACAGATTGCAGCAAAATTACAGGTACAAACCATCTCTTCCTCCCTCAGGTCTCAACTTGGTAGAGAGTTACCCATATGAAACCGTGCAAAGGGATTATGACTATGTCCGTTTGGCCTCCATCACAGCAGGCAAGTCTGCTGACCTTCATTAACTTTCATATTTTCACTTTTGTACCCTTTGGGGTACGCTTGGATTTTCCCTGGCAGCTGGCCTGAGGCAAAGACAAGCCGGTTTTGTTCTAAGGACAGCTACACCATTTATCTGACCAAAATTCCTGCATCCAAAATGATATCTTTGTCACACACTGTGTTACTTTAATACAATTCATGAATGGAAATGGGGACTTACTGCTGAGGCAGCAAAACGTATTATTTACATTGAAGAATTCCATTCACCGTTTTGTAAGTCATGAAGGTTTGTTGTTATGAGATCTTCAAACCACATTCCAATTGATACAAACTTATCTGACAAACCAAACTACTCCAACCGGGGTATTCATGCAAAGTCTGCCTGCTTATCTACTGTATATATATATATGTATATAAAACAGAATACATTTTGCTCACTTCTGTATTTCTTTCTATAGACTCTGATGTTGGCATGGTAACTGTGAATCGCTGCTTGGATGCGGCGAAGGCTTGTAACGTGGACGATTTGTGTCAGAAGCTGCGCACAGAATACGTCTCGGCCTGCATCAAACCCACTGCCAAATCTGGCCTCTGCAACCGGGTCAAATGCAACAAAGCCCTGCGCAGGTTCTTCGACCGCGTTCCCGCTGACCACACGCACGAGCTGCTATTTTGCCCCTGCACGGACACGGCTTGCGCGGAGCGTCGCAGGCAGACCATTGTTCCCAGCTGCTCTTATGAAAGCGTGGAAAAGCCCAGCTGCATTACGCAAAGGAGGATCTGCGAGGCTGACTACGTGTGCAAGTTAGTGAGAGCTTATTGTTTGTTGACATTCGTTAAATGTCATGCTGGAAAAAGTTTGTTTCTGGTTCCCCGCACCCACACAAGATCCATGTTAGGCACGCAACAACCTCTAATCCTTCTTTCTCTGAATTCAACCCGTCCCTGAGGAGCAGAGAACGGTAACTGCGTAACCCTTGGAACAAACCCAAATGATATGTCTGCACCTTGGTCCTAGAATCATGCTAGAAATAAGCAGTCCTCTAAATACTCTTGGTAAAACTGATGAAACCGAAGAGAAAGCAGATACTGATCACTCTTTGGTTGTGCGCTGAAACTAAGTATTGTAGTTGCGTGGCTACCATGAAAGGGGTCTGACTCTTTGGTTTTGAGGTCAAAGTATTTCTGGTGTCGTGGTCGGTCTACATGTTTTTCCGCTAGTTCAAGATTGATCTGGTTAAGGTCATTAGCCCTTAGAATTCAGCAACAAATGCATCAGAATTTAGCTGTGAATCACTGGAGGCAACCTCCAGTAGGCGAGTGAGTATGATAGAGCATATATCACTGATTGTGTATCCGAGTAGGATCCCATTCTAATGGGCATGATTTCTCGATTATCTGATCAACATATAGCTTTTGCAACTCAACAGACCCCCTTTCAAACATGATTCGATGGAACTTCATGTAGCTACTACATGAGCTACTCCTCTGCGTTATGTAAAAAATGGTGACAGAGGTGTGGTCTGTACTATATGTGATTCAGTCAGAGAACCCTTTGGATTGGTGATGCATGTGCGAATAATTCATAAAAGACAAGGGTGAGGCATTTAGAAGGCTTTTTTTTTTAATGAAAAAAAACAATGGTGTAGGATGGTTCCAATATTTTCCTGCCTCCAAGATTCCCCTTTCAGACTTTTTGAAAACAAATAAACAATCATTCAGTCAACCAAATGACCCGTTGTTTTACCCCTAAGCCTTACCCACTCTCCTTCATAGTTTCCAACACCCCTGAGAGCCTCTTGGAATAGCACATTAAATATTGAACATGGATAAAGAGCCAGATGGATCAGAGTTATCGCTCATTGCAATCTCTGGTCATGGTCATTATTTTTCCAGGGCTCCATTACACTGG
The DNA here is from genome assembly GCF_033458585.1 of Syngnathus typhle. NCBI lineage: Eukaryota > Metazoa > Chordata > Actinopteri > Syngnathiformes > Syngnathidae > Syngnathus > Syngnathus typhle. The sequence continues at coordinate 15,943,775 of NC_083738.1, read as the reverse complement.
TGGGTCTTACGAATGATTCCAAGTCTTGGGGTTTAGTGGTGAAATATATTAGTCTTTCTGTCACTTTCACATTTTAGTCTAATGTGCTTTGTCTGTACCAGGCTAGCCAATATTTTGTGGTTGAGACAAGTTAAATCACCAAGTGGGAAAAAAGCATAACAGAATACAAGAATCCATCATGTTCTTGCTCAGCAGAACCTTTTCGTCTTTTGTAGGTCTCGTCTGGCACAGTTTCAGTACGACTGCGAACCCTCTGAAGTGTCTGCCAGTGGTTGTAAGCAAAGAAACTACGGTGCCTGCCTCCTCGCCTACACAGGACTCATAGGTAAGTGCATATTTGAGAAGATGGAGGATCAGATAGAGAAGGCATGGGACGAAGCAAAGGCTGTATAAACAGTGGTAACGGCCACATATGTTATGTGAGAGGACGACAGGGAGAATTGTGCAGCTCCGGGGAGGTGAGAGATATTTCTGCCGATGACAAGTGAGCAACAGAAGTAAATGTGTGTTCAAAAAAGAAAACCCACGCTGGTTCCAGACAACGACTAGACAGATGCGCTTATTAACTTCAACGTGCCGCTTTGTTTTTGTAACTTGTCATAAAGGAAAGGAATAGCCATGAGTTTTTCACATATTGGAGAGAAAAGCAAGAATAACTTCCTGCACTTGGTGCCCCACAGCATAAAAAAATACTTGGCTAACATTTATTGAAGCACTCGATATCCCACCTCCACTATGTTGCTGCATGGGTAAAATCTCATGGCTTTAGACTGGTGTGACCTGAAAAAAAAAAGTGAAGTAGTCAACTCCTTTACACCAAGTGGGTGTATTTGGAGAGCTTCTAGATATAAAAGCTGTAGCACAAACTATGCAAACCAGGCCGACAGTGTTGTTTCTCTACAGGAAGCACGATCACGCCAAACTACGTTGACAACGCCACTTCCAGTGTGGCACCGTGGTGCTCCTGCTCGGCCAGCGGCAACCAGAGGCAAGAATGCGAAGACTTTCTGGACTACTTCACCGAAAACATCTGTCTCTGTGAGTGGACCATTTGTGCACAATCTGCCACTTTATTTCATTGTTTCGCTAACATTTAGGACATTTATGATGTATGATGCATGTTTTGATATTTGGGGTAGTGTTATATAAAGCTGTGTGTTTTTTTATAGACAGCAGTTGTTGGAGGTAAATTCTGCCCGGGAATCAAAAATATGATTATGACTTAACAGAGTGAGTTAAATTAATATCCTGAGCCATGATGCATCCAGACAAGATGACGCAGGAAAAACAGTTGTGATGAGAAAGAGCCCACATGATTACGTGGACAGCTGTTTACCACTATGCATTTTAAATCAAGCACCGCCCCCCCCGCTTTTGCTTGGTTTAGACATAATTAAATATCCTCTATATCTCACTGTTTCTCGTTTTATTACTCATCTGCTTCACACTGCTTGCACCTTGTTGCTGAGGCTGTCACAAATGATATCTGAGTTGATGGAGGTATTGAAAATCAGATTTAAACCTTTCCACGGTTAATGTCTCTCTTCATCCCTTCGTATTTTTTTTTTTTAAACTCCTGATTATCGTGCAGTATTTCCTGAAATGGTAAACAAATAGATACAGGGGCCCGATTTAATCTCTGGGCGCATCATCTACCTGTAGATCTTGTGGGGGTCAAATTTGACCACTTTTAAAATTTAGGTGCAATACAAATACGTGAAATATCAATTGTTCATCGGCAATATTGATTAATGTTCCTTGCTTGAAACAGATCAAACTGTCTGTGTTAGCGCCACATTTGCAAAAGTTCCTATATATATTTATATATAGGAACATAAGTCCTACAGAGGTCAATGGGGTGCCTTGTCACAGGTGCGTTCCTTGGGAGATAAAAATAGCAAAACCTTGACAAGAAAATGTTTTCACACCTTTTGTAATGATGAAGCAAGATAATAAAAACACAGTTTAAACAACGTTTAAAGCCATACAATAGGTCCGTGTAATTTTCTTATCAGTTTAGTTACAATATTCACGCTAATTAGTAGGTGCTGATGAAGTCAACACTTTGCAGTCTTTGTCAACTCAACCTGTGAAAGGTAATGTGGCGGCGCCACACGAATTCTGCGGAGCACTGCTGCTTTCCAATCCCCCAAATGATTTTCAACTCACACTGAAATGCACTCGTTCGCAAGTGAGCGGAAATGTTCGCCGAGCTCGACGTGGCAAATGAGAGCAGCTCTCTTGGGCCTGCTGCCTAGAAAAGATACAGAGAGAGTCTCTGAGTTGTTTGGCCATGTCAGAAGGTTCTATGAGTTAATGAGGCCGATGTGGAGATGCAGGTGCTGGGCGGCGGCTTCGAGAGAATACTGATGCTTTTTGCCTTTTCTGTCAATCCTTTGCCAGGAAAGTCAAAACTCAGGCCACGTCCTCATGAATATTGGTTATTTGAAAACACTTAATGCAAAAACACTGTGCCCCAAATAGTTGTTAAGTTCATCAGCCATTTAAGATAAGCAAATCCCTCCCTCAAACTGATGCAAAAACAGTTAGGAAATCCAGAGGTGCTGCAGTTCAAGCAGACTTCTGAGCCAACTGAACTACTAAACTTGTTGGCGAACCAGAGCTGCAATACCTATGTAAACATTCCAAGACAAATTAAAGTGACTTCAAAGCCAAACGTCCTTTGGCAATGTACTCATCATTCAAAACCGTAAACAGTTACATAAAAATGTATAAATATTTTTGAAGATGCCTGGCAAATACCAAAGATAATACGAGTGACGTTTCAATGAGGATATTGTGTCCTATTGTGTCTCGTGCAACAGGGAATGCCCTAAAGGTGTTTGGGAGTGAATCTAACAAGCAGCCAACGGTGGGCCAGTCCAATACCTTAAGCCCCGCCCACCGCAGCAGAGAAAACAGGAGCAGTACTTCCCCACCGGAAAGCATAATAACAAGGGGGTACATACTGGATACAAAAATACCCACACAGGTACATTGTTCTCTGCTTGTTGTCAATCACTTTTGTTTGGTTCCTTGTTTTGTTGTTATATAGGTACAATCAAGCCCTCCATTATTGCAGTTCTGCATTTTCAAATTTGCCTATTCTAAGATTTGTTTGAACCTGTTCTGTCGCAGAAAACCTTTTTTTTCTAATAACAGTATTGCCTTGGGACGAGCTGGTGGCGTCTTAGTGCCAAAAAAAAAATCTGAAGTGAGTTGGCAAGTGTTTGCGCACTGTGGTTTTAAAATGACGTCACAGTTCCTTACTGCTCAGGTAACAACCAATTGTGGCTCATCTTAAAAATATCACATGACCAAACACATGAGCAACTGCGATGGCATTTTCGGTTCACAACAACATGGATAAAAATAGGTTCATCTTAATTCATAGTCCACATATGCCATCATAATTGAAGTAGCATGTTTAGTGACTAGTGCAGCAAATCCATTTGATCGGTATTGGTGAATCTCACTCATGGATGATCACAATGAACAGCCTAAAACACGTTTGAAACACCGTTAGGTTTTGAGGAATGGAGGACACAAGTTCAGGGAAGCAAGGAAGCGAGAACGGGGTTCACTAAAAAAAAAAGTTTTAGTTTGAAGGCTTAAACAGCGCACTAATGGTCATGGAAAAACTCAAGAAACAGGCGAACAAAACAGGCAACAAAGTATCAAAATAAACACTCGCAAAACAGACTTGGACGTGGCATGGAGAGCGTAAAGTAACAAGGACAGCACAAAGCACATTCCATGACTCACAGGTTAAAGGACTATGACCCAACCGAGACTGAACAGAACGGAGGAAACTAAATACAAATTGACGAAACACAGAGGAACACCTGGACAAGACACAAGTGGCTGAGGGAGCTGACAATTGAACATTTTTGGAATGAGAAAAATGCAAGTGCTCCTCACGTGAATATTTGGAATATGGCAAAAGTGAAATGAAGTGAATCGGATGAATTATGTGGAAGTAGTAGCAGGACAAAAAGTGAGGAGAATAAAATAGAAGAAGAAGAATAGAGTTAATGGTGTAGAATAACATAAGTATGAAGACCTTCACACTAATTAATATCAAACTCGGTCTTCTTTGTCCGAAAACAACAGAAAATAATTGAGAAGCACTGCATTACAAGTACCGTTCTGTGGTAGCAACAGAAAAAAGACGAAGCAAAAGCAAAATACACTTGTGAAGTCAATTCTGACCTCATGCTGACATTTGATGGTTTGAACCGCGAACGTTTGAGACCTATGTTTCCAGAAGAAGCTCAACTTTGGAGTCTACGTTGTAATTAATTCTGTCATCCTCCCAACCCAGGCCATGGGAAATGAACTCCTGGTGGACCAATCCAACCTGCCGTCCAGCAGCCTCCCAAATGCAGCGACCCCTCACGGGCTCCTGCCTCCCGTTGCCATCAGCCTTCTGTTGTTTCGCTTGCTCGACAGTGGACACTAAAGACTGCGGGGATGCACTCCACGCCTGCTACAGAGAATGGAGACAGTTCACGAATCGTGCAGCTATTCTCGCCTCCTCCTCGACTTATACAGCAATTGCGTTTCCATTTTTGTGTCTAGGTAGTTGGACCCTTAACGGAAGCCAATGTGTACATTTGTACGTACAATCGTTGTTGCTGTGATCAAGACATGCCAAAATTGAGCTACAGACACAATTGAGCTCTCAGCTATCCAGCGACGTCTCTATATGTGTATGTGTGATACGTAGTTAAGGATACCAACAGAAGCTCTTAATGTGAGTCAGTGTTTGGAGAGCTGCCGGAGCATACAGCCCTTTAACAGCACTCTCCTCAAGTGTCTGCAAGAGGACCATTACTATTTCTAATCAATACTAGGAAAAAAGGGGGTGGGGGCAAGCCGGAGAGACAATAGAGCAACATTTTACTTGGACGTGGCCGACAGATGCCCTGATTCTTCGGTGTCCTGCAGCAGCGTACAGCCGAGAGTCTATAAGACAAACCTTGACACCACAATCATGCTCTCCATCGCCGTTTGTCAAACTCTCACTTTATTTCTTAGCTCTGGAGCTACAGTATAAAACATGGCCTTGCTCTTAAAAGGGAATTATCAGCCAATTCTCAAAAGACAATTCCTTTAGACCTCTGGCTGCTATACAAAAAGTAATTGTGAGTGTAATAACCTTCTTGTTCTCATTGTGCAAGTGGACACTGCAAGGGCGGACAAAGTGAAAGTGTTGGCTTCCGTTACTTACGTGGGCATCATCAATATACATACTTGGAAATTTAATGGATGTGAAAAGACTATGAAAGTATTTTCTGTTCTGGGAACTAATTTATGTAAATAAAGACACATCAATTCCCAGGTTTTGTGTTTCTTGCAAAGCATCTGAACATTATTAAACATCCAATGACAAGCAAACAAATGTTGCCATTGGAAAAAATGTGAAGTACAAAAGTACACTTTGACATTGAACTTCTTAAAAACTATTGAAATATAAAAACACATAAGATATATTCTGAATGCTTGCAATCTCAAGTTTTTTTTATGGAATGTTCAAAAATGTTCAGTGTGAGCACTTTTGGTCGCACAATTCAGTTTTTGCAAAACACCCTTTCTGGTCAAGTGAACGCCATAACTGGATCTGAAAAAATCATTTGCATTACAAAAAAAACTTCATAAATGTGGCTTTCAAATGGTGCCGGTTTCCTCTTCCTTCCACTATATAGTTCTGCAGATATGAGGACTTTTGTTCATTCATTCCCTGTCACCTGTACACTTTCATTATGTCAAAAAATTGCATTCATGCAAGTACTAAAGGAATAAGCCACTGTAAAATAAAACTCAAAGTAAATCCACTCAGACATAATGACGAGGGATTAGGAACGTTTTTGCAACTGTTTGAGTCGTGTTGTTTTCAATATTGTAGTCATTCAATAAACACATGTTGGTGTTTCAGTATTTACTCTACATGGCTGTGATATTGCAGCGCAGTAAAAAAATTGCCACTGATGGATTACATGACTTGGGCCATTTACATGCTAGGTCAAATATATTTGTGTATGCCTGGTGGTTAGGATGTTTGCCTCACTGTTCTGTGGTTTGATTCTTGGTATTAACTCCTGTGTGGAGTTTGTATGTCCACCCTGTACTTTTGTGGGGTTTCTCCAGATACTTGCTTGTCAGCTCTTATTTGGCGACGTCATAAAACGCCTGAAAATCAACAATTTGGTGATAAACTTTATTCCCAAAGATAGTTGACATGAAGAAAGTTTCCGAAGATTGCTTTTTCTTTTTTTTTTTTAGCATGGCAATGATGCCCCTTTTTACAACACGCTATGGAACATAATAAACCAAAGACAGCCTGTGTGAAAATATAAAGGAAAATGAAACGCCAGTGTGTCGCTAACAACTGATTTATGGACATCCTCCATCATTGATCAGTACAACACCGCTCATTACATCACCAATGTTTGGAAACTACTTGTCGTGGACAGCTAGAGTACGATGCCAGAAAGTTGCAGAATTGGAAAGAATGCTGGTTGTTTCTTTTGAGAGAATCAATAAGTAGGGTAAAAAGGTGTTTTGCAAGGTATCATGAATATATGTAAAAGGTTTCCCAAAAGTCCGGGATGCAACAGTTACATGCTGCAGCTGATAAAGTCTTGTTTAGTCTTATTTGATGCGGTAAGAGCAACTGATGCACTCAAGGGAGTCACTTTGGCCATTCTACTATGACCACCTGTGCCTTAAAGGGATGGTGGGAATAGCTTGGCATAAACGCCAAACTTCCGACTTATTGCCTGCAGAGCGTGATTCCGCAATCGTCATGCTCCCGCAGCTCCTCAAAGAATTGCAGTGCAAGTCGTGCTTTCGGCTCGGACTGTCAAAAAACCCCAGAATGTCCAGAAATCACCCACCACGAGAGTGTTGCACCGAGAGATGTTGGAATAGAATCGATCTATTCAATAGATGATTTGATACTCAAATAATGTCTGATGAGCTTCTCTTGGGGTTATTTTTCAACACATTAACATCACTCCGCGTTCAAGAATCCGACATGGCCGCCAAGCCTTCCTTTGAGATCAAGGCTCGAGAGCAGATATGGTTCAAATATGGGAAACAGATATCCTGAAGGAATCCTGAGTTCAAGCCTCTCTAGTTGATCCCGGAGAGCAAAGTGAGAGTCACCTTGAATGAAGAGGAGGCAGAGCTGCTTGCAGCGACAGGTGATTGCGCTGACTGAAATTAGTCTGTCACCTGAATTGATTTAAAATGTCTTCTTTTTCTGAATATTCAGCGTTCCAAAGTGTAGGAGAAGCCAGGGTACAGCTCAGGATTTCAAACATCTACAGCCTGCTTACAGTACTTACAGATGCAAAATAGAAACTGAGTGCTGAATTGCTCCCATGCAGAGTACTACTTGCAAACTATTCCCACCATGCAAGTGCCACTGCTGCACTGGGCCAAGACCAAGCACAGGTTTCAATGTGTGGCCAAGGTCTGCAAATGTTACCTGGTAAGCACACTGGCAGAGAGGATTTTTTTTTCCCGTCGCCTGAAATACCACCGTGCGACAGAACTCGAGTCTTCACTTTGTTGTCTTAATTTTTTATATTTTTACGCTTGCAAACTGGAATTGGGAAGCTAAAAATGCTGATGGAAATTGGGACCAAGCAGGGATGTGATTATGTCTAGTCTCGCAGGCCATTGCCTCTGCATTGTTTTACTCTGAAATTATTTTATGAAGGGGTTTAGCTGAAAATAACATGTAAATTGAACATCTACTTGCTGTTCTGAAGTGTCCGTTGTCAGTGAATATAAATTACAGAGCATTTTCTCCTCCTGTGATTTTCCTTTAATTACAATAATGGAGCAACCCTGCAGTTATCTTTTGTAAGTTAGAACTGTCTGCAAGGCCATGCATTTGTCTGAATGCCGCTTGTCCTCATTCAAGAAGAGCCTGAGGTAAAGTATCCTTGACGTCATCACTTCAGTATAGATTTAAAGCCTAAATTCTACCAACCTTATTTGAAGGTATTCTTTACATTTAAGGGGTAAAAAGATATTGAGATTTCCGTTGTCACTGAATATTGATCATTTTAGAATGGCCTTCAGAGGAGTTTATAAAACGAGAAATGGCTCTTTAAATAAAAACATTTCTCAACCTTTTTTAATCAAACCCAATTAGGTGGAACTGTGCGCTAACGAATTAGTTCCATCAAGGCCCAACCTGACAAGAATTCCGGAATTAACATCTGAAGTTGAGTATTATCTGTGGTTTGGACACCTTTAATAATAAAAGGACCAGGAATGTATATTCAGATGACCATCTCAAAATATTTGACATAGGTTTTTTGCATTTGAGAAGAATATTTTAAAATTGACAAGGGGAAACCAGAATTCATATAGCTTCTTTCTTTGACTCACCGCCTCTGAAAATATGCATTTTTTCATGCATTTAAAAACGTCCTCGCTTCTCCTTTCGCCGCCATTCCTATTTGCCAGCAAAGCCCCCGAATCCAACCCCGATCAATAAGAACAATCAAAAGTTGCTCTAGGGTGTTGAAGCCTCATGCCTTTTACCACAAGATCATTTTACCTGCACTATTACAACACACCTCCACCACTGTGATTTTTTTCTTTTCCCCCCTTTACGCCGCACCATATTAGAAGGTGGAAGAAATAATTGAAATTGATCCCCTTGCTAATTGCGGTAAATGCGTGAATTTTGTCGACTGCATCTTCTCACTGCTGGTGCTACTGCTGTCTCCACCAAAACACGTTAAGTGTGATCAAATCCCAGCAACTGTATGTGTGTGTTTTATTTTGCATTTTTTAGATGTTTTTTAATCCATACTAATCAGCCTTGCTTTCTATGCCAGACAGTTCTGCTGTCCAGACCCGGTAAAATTTGATATTACCGTACACCGCATCTTTTCTAATCCTCTTCCTCCTCATCATCTTTTTGTCTGTATGCAAAGGTGAATATTTATAGAACAGTCTTTCTTTCAATCTTTGACAAGCTGTTCTGCGCTGATTTCCACCTCCAGATGGGTATACGTGTCTGCATTTGTCTACCCACATGTGAGGGAATTCATGTGGATGTGCGTGAAGCATGTACACACGTCTCAACAACAGGCCTGCTTTATAAGCAAATAGAGTGGAACTTCCAAAGTCAGATAGAATCGGTTCCATGCTGCTGGTCATCCTTCAAAACAAAAATTGCCTTGTTAAGAAAAAACATATTTTGGAGAATTTGTCATCATCCTAAAACCTTGATTAATTGTACAAGCACTGTTAGGCAAGATTTTAAAATATTTACTTGGAATCCAAATTAAAGTATCATCAGATGTTCCCAAATAATAATAATCAAGGGCTTGTCGTTTAGAAAACAAATGCCGCAGGGCAACAGTGACATTTCAAAAAGTGTGAATAATTACGCTATGCTATAACAGCACCAATGTCAAAATCTAGAATTTCGTGAAGTTGTTGAAAGACTGCAAGTCAAAGTTTTAAGTAATTTACCAATTCTAATGTATGTCAATTGTCTTTCATATTAATTCATGGTCCATTTGCCTTCATCTTAGCCTAACCTATGAGACCAAAACATTTGTCGACAATAAATCTGATATTAAATGTGTCCCCGACTAATGCAAGGGTCTTCAATCTTGGTCCTCAGGGTGCGGTGTCCGGCTTATTTTCTATGTCTGACTGCTTCAACACATCTGATTCATATAGATAATGAGCAAGGTCTGCAGAGGCTGCAGAATGACCCGGATCGATCATTTGCGCTAAAATATTTTTTTCATAATCCCAAGTTGAAACCTGCCAAACTCGAACCAGTAACAGCACTACAGCAAAACTTGACAAAAGTAATTGGAGACTACCAGTGTTTCTACTTGAGTCTTCTTAGTTCACTTTTGTGATGCTCCTTTGTTGAGAATCGTACGGCTTTGAGAAGTCTCACCAAAACCAAAATAAAAAATGCTAATGTGTGTTGAAGTTAGGGTATATATGGTAAAAAGCTGCATGGAGGACTACTGTTCAGCATGTCTACCTCATGGCTCTGAGATTTGGGTGTTGTATCTGAGCTCCAGCTTTCAAGTGTGGAGCTGGCACGCTCTCCCCGTGCAAGCGCAGAGGTTGCTTCAGGTCCTCTGGCTTCCTCCCATGTTACAAAATGTTAGGCTGAATACTCTCAATTGTCCGCGTGAGTATGAATGCTTGTTCCCTGTAGAGAAAGTGTGCGGATGGATTTGGTCAAATTTTAGGGAGCGCTTCCAAAGTAATTACAATTAGCCTTTAGCCACGTTCGCTTGTGTGCAGGAAGGAAAGAAGGTGTACCATCTTGTGTGAATGAGTGGGTCCATGTGTTTCCAGTTTGCAGGTGTATGGTTACACTCAAGCATCTGTCTCCAAATCTACGCTAAAGAGTTCTGGAGACGGCTACAAACATCTGCAGCGCGGAACACACCTTCATGTCGTGGGAGCAGCTGGACAGCGATGACAGCAAATCAGTCACTGGCCTGGAACCCCACAGACCCGGACTGGAGCCTCGCGGGAGTTCACTAGATTGCTAGACATATGCAATTTTCCCTGTGGAGGCAATTTTCTGAGTAAGCGCACCTCCTCCAGAGGCACTTTTACAATGACTGTGTGCCACAGTATTTCACAGACAGTCTGTTGACACTTTGAATACGACATAACGGCTGCTAAACCAAAGTAACATTCAAAAGTGATTTACACTTTCATTGTACAAAGGTACGCAACATTCCAGACCAGTGTCGGCGGGAATCAAGCTCATGTTGGACAGATCTGCACCTCATAAAACCTTGCACCTACCTTGAGCAATATACAAAGGCTTCGATTGAGGGTGATGGATGGCCATGTCGGTTTTTGGTTTGTTTTAGTTTATCCAGACATGACCTTTCCCTAACTTTGACCGTGTGATTTTCCTCAACACATTTTCAAATAGGCACTGATTTTGAGCTCATCTGAAAGCAAACTGCCCGTGGCTAGCAGGAAAGCGACCCCGGAATCAAACCCTGCACCTCTGAATTGTGAGGCGGACGTGCTCACCAGTGCCTCACCGTGCTGCCTGTAATCACATAATTTGACTTACTTGAATAATAGTAGCCCTAGCTGAAGCTCCACGGTACATGCATATATCAGGCCTGAAGTGGAGCTGCGATGCTCCCACAGGAAGGTCCCTGATCCAAAACAAAGAACTTTGCACACAAAAAGTTGGTCTAGCCAGAAATGTAAAGAAGTCAAAGTGCTGCGGTTGTAATGATAAAAGCTGCTGTTACAGCAAAACTTCACCTCGGCCTTCATTCAATTGACTAATTAATCAGTAGTTGCATTTGGCCTTTTAGCTCCCCTTGAGTTTTCATTCATTATTGAAGACATTTTGGACAAATAGGTCAACTTGTTCGGTGTCAAAACTCAAACGATGATGTTGTGAATGCGCACAAATAATAATCATATTTGAAGAGACACACCTGAAAATCATGTGATTATTTCCGGTGTATTGTCTTGTTGCTCTTCTCCCTTTGTTACTATCCCACTGACGAGATAAATGGGCATCCTTGTTTAAAATTGGATTTATTTGATGCACTTGAGCCATGTCCTTTTTTTAACCATTGGATGGTTAATAAACCTTATGTGATCATTTTATGGTGGTACATTTCAGTTTCCGTAGTAAAACCACATTTTTGCTCAACCGTGCACCGTGTGAAATTTTACAATTTCATCCTGACCAAAGCAAAGGCTGAAATGAATATTTACTGGTGTGACGGGAACCAATTAGTAATCAAAAGACCAAGCACAACGATCAGCGAGTCATCACCTTTGGGGCATAGTGGGTGCTTAACAACACGCTTCTACGATCTTATTCTGTTCTAATCTATCAACCCATCCATTTTCTATAACTGCTTCTCCTTTTCAGGTTCAGGACTTGGCCGGAAAGGAAGACCACACTCTGGAATGGTTGCCTGTCAATCACAAGGCATCTGTTCAAATCATTGTTGCATGGTCCTATAAGTCCCCTGTTCACGTGGGAGTGACATGGAGAGAGCAGTTTCTATTCCAAGTCGCAGCCTTTGGAAATACTGCCCCCTAAAGCTCTGGACGTGCAGTACAGTTCTGTGGTAGTCCCCTTTACAAATGCAAATGCATAACGCTCGAAGAACTCCAAATTTTCAGTCAACCAGCTGTGATTTCAGCAGATTTGGCAGGGGAAGAAAAATGGAAATTTGAGGTCAAATACAAAGACTAATCATCAATTGGGTTGCTGTTAAAATGACAATGATTTAAAGGAACAAACAGATGTATCAAAATGTTGCAAAAAGTACACTCAGCTTTCCTTGTTACCTGGTACGGCATTACTCGGTAGAACTCTATCAGGATCGGCTGGGTCTAGCTTACGTACAGAAGCACGTAACTGCCAATATAGAGTGAAACATTTTAACTGGCAAATAAAGTTTAATGTACTTTTGGACTTGCATAAAAATAGGTTTGAATGGAAATTATGCATCGCAGACATAAAAAAACCATGAAATTTTGAATACGGCCATTTTGCGGACAAAAGACAAGGGAAGTGAATGTTTTAAAGAGAGTGACTAAGGAATGGTTGAAAAGGCTTTATGTTGGTCTCTATGTACAGAATGAACAAAAAATATCATCTTGCATTAAGTCAATAAAATACTGCCAGAAAAGTATATTCTATATTGTGCTGTAATTGGCCAGTCTGTGTTTGTGTGGAATGACTTTGGCAAAAGTCAATTTGTCACATGGCTAACTAACAAGTGAGTCTTTCAACTTTGCAAATTAACAGTGCCCTGTAGTCTCTTCAAACAAGCACTACAACTGTTTTCCTTCTGGTCAGGCTGAACAAATTTCATCTGAGTGCTGACCAAATGATGAGAACTGGGAACAACAGTCTTCTAGGACAAAAAATTGATTTAACCTAAATCAGACGTAATAATGTTTCCACTCTGAAACCAAACTTGAGGGAAACATAGTGATTTACCAAATAATTTGTCATTGACGATTCTTGCGTGAAATATGTACATGTGGATGTGTGTGTGTGTGTTGTGTGTGTGTATGTGTTCTCTTCTGTGATGTCTGTTACCTTATTAGTGCTACCTCACTGCTCAACCAGAAAATATCACCAATCAGGGTCATTATGGCAAACCGCCTCTTTGGATCCCAAATAGTTCACTATACGCTCGATCCTTGTGTTCAGCTCTGAGACAAAGCAGACTTCCAGCAGGGGGCAAGGTTATGCATTACCTAATTGTTGTTCATTAACTGACCAAAACGCATGTGACCTCTTCATAATAGCTCTTCTTATCAGATTGCCTTCATTTAACTCCACCTATCACAGTGCATCACAGACCCTGCGAGGTGCCCACGTCAAAAACGTAGAAACTAATTCTCATGAAGTCCCAAATTTTCACTTTTCAAGAGACTCCCAAAAAGGCATGTTTGTTCAACCATTAAATAAATACTAAATGAGAGAGGGAGAGAGAGAGAGAGAGAGAGAGAGCAAAAGAGAGACAGAGCGAGAGACAGAGAGAGACAGACAGACGGACGGACGGACGGACGGACGGACGGACGGACAGACAGACAGACAGACAGACAGACAGACAGACAGACAGACAGACAGCGAGAGAGAGAGAGCATCTCGGATATTTGTATCATCTTACTGATACACATCTAATCTCCAATCATAAAATCAAAATATTTGACATTTTACATGACACCATATAGTTGAAGATCCACTCCGATTACTGGAGTTTGGAAGCTGTAAAAGATAGGTAGATGAAAAGAGAGAGACAGAGACAGACATAGACAGAGATAGACAGAGATAGACAGAGATAGACAGAGATAGACAGAGATAGACAGACAGACAGACAGGCAGACAGACAGAGACAGAGACAGAGACAGAGACAGAGACAGAGACAGAGACAGAGACAGAGACAGAGACAGAGACAGAGACAGAGACAGAGACAGAGACAGAGACGGACGGACGTAAGAACGGACTAATAGTATAAATTTCTCCATTTGGGATTTTGAAAGTTAAAACTGTGACACACTTCATAAGTGTGGGTTAAATTGGGATGAACAAACATCTTAAAGGCAAGGTGGGATTGTGGTAATAATTGGACCATATTTTGAAGCAACTGCTGTGGCCCCAGAGAAAGAAGTGACATCAGCAAGCAATTCATTCCTTTTCTCCGAGGGGCCTGACACAATCGGTGACAGATTACACATGACGGTAGATTATTTCTGTCAATTCATGTGGAGAGTGGAAACCTCTGTGAGCTACCACTAGGCCTAATGAGCTGTCATCCAAATTACATGATATCAGACAGTATACTCTACTTTGGCTCATACAATATCAATACCAGACAATACTTGGAAAATGATGGTACAGCTCAGGGTAGTCCTGATATCATAAACCAATAAAGCAGTGTTTATAATGATTGTCTTGCAAAATATTGCTGTGTTGTCATAAAAGTAAAGTACATAATACATTTTTAAAAAAATCTCAAAGATTTATTGCTACATATCACAAACTTGCCTGCCCGTTCAAAGTCCTGTGGTATTTTTAGCAAGCAATAGTCTTTTGTAACATGACAGTACTACTGCAAGATTTTAGTTTCAATGCAAATTTGCCTTCCTGGAATTCTTCAGACAAACGTAAGAGCATCAAATGCATTCATGGTTTAGCATAGCCATCAAGTGAATACCAAAAGGGAGCCATCAAGCATTAGCTGCGGTGCCCTCACACCTTCCTCCCCCATCTCCATGCTTCTCCCGAATGCTTCCTTAATAACTCTAGCCTCAAGCTGATTGGAAGAGAGGACATTAAGGTGTTACTCATTGGCGGTGACCGACTCCCATCTACCTGTGACCCTCGCAATCAGAGGTTGCTTGACACAACCTCAACATTGCCTTACTTCTCTCTCTCCCTGTGTCCCAAAGTTTAACTTATCACAGGTTTTGGGCAACTTTGGAGGAGTGTCGCATGACGAAAATGAAAAAGAAAACTGATGCCACGCCAACAGTCACGCTCAATCGTTTTGTTCAAGGTAAGAATGAAAATATTGTTTTAATTTAATTAATGAATGTAATTGGAACACAGAAGAAGCCAATCTATATTTTGCTTGCATCAATTGCTATAAACACACTGTGCATCATAAGTAGCCTTTTGAACTAGGCACACTTACCATTCTAGAAAGCTTGCAATTATATTTGATGATCATTTTCTTTTCTTTAGTTTTGCCAAAACCTATTGGTTAACACGACTATAAGTAAAACCATGCTACCTCTTCTCTTCACCCAACTCCACTTATATTACTTATATAGCGCGTTCACAACCGCTGCAGCTCTAACAAAGCACTTTATAGAACACACGAGATAAAACATTAACAACACAAGAAAAACAAAGAAACTAAATATTTTCCTCCACTCCCTCTCCTAGAATATATATGAACTTGAAACAAGCTAGCAGTGCTTTCTCACTCATAAATTCCAAACCAGTTCCACAAACTGAATATTCTACCGACGACGAGCATAGGGATGAAAGGGGATGCAACCAATGACTCCACAACAACTGCAGTCTTGCCAATGGCTGGATGCGTAAACAATTTACTGACTAAAGAGGACACTCTGTAAGCGTTTTATTTCCGAAATAACTCTTGATTTTGGTTGCCATCAATGATTCAGTAAGCAGTTATGTGTAATGCTGCCTTGTGTGTCTGCACATATTTTAATGTTTGACTGGCAAAAAGACAAATAGACGCGCACCCTGTTGTACATTTATTGTCTCACGAGGTAGAATATTATCCACACGCTCATTCAGTAGCATTTATATGTGATCCAGAGCCTAATTAAAAAACAAGTGTGCCTGCTGGTTCTCTGCTGCCACCGTCGCCCACACGTGTTTTTGTGGATTTATTGTTGTTTTCCGGCAGAATTAGTGGGAATGTTGTTTGGTTTGAGAATTGTGCTATTTTTAACTAGTCAAATTAAATTACGTTTGTTTTCCTGATCATTTTTTCCTCCTGCCCTCGGTTCTGAAAAACCAAAACATCCTTTCCTGCATGTATTGTTTTTATCCCTCTACTTCTGCCCCTCCCATTGTTCTTTGGAGTTAGATTAATGTGTTACCGTACCATAAAATCCACAAATGTTGCCCTTGCATAGAAGATTAGTTTATTAATGCAGCATTTTGTTGCTGATTGCTTAGTGGTCACTGTTTGACCAGCACGGGTGATGTTGAAAGTTCAAGCAAGTATGCAGACAAGGAAGGAAAAGGCCTCAAAGCTGAATCGCTACAAGGAGATGAGCGTCGTTATTCATCGATGGGAGTTGATGGGGTGAAGCTGCGAGGATTACCATTTGCGGCAGGCGCATGAGAATGCAAGCATTTCTTTTCGAATGGAGAAAAACACTCACCTGCAGTTTCTTTCTCACTAAGAGCTTGCAAAATTGCAAAATACAAGACTCGACATGCATCTTTTTTTTTGTTTACAGAATAATTCACTGAACCAGGATATTGTCACAATGTGAGCAGCAATTGTATAATAATAATAACATCAATAACATCAGTGTTAGCATCGGGTGTGAAGTATAGACTTGTATCCCGGCAGGTGTGACATATAAAATACTTGTTTTTTCTAGTTGTGTTAAAAATAATCTTTCTTTAGGGTATTAAGTGATTAATTACGCAATTAACAGACAAACTGGGTAGTGTAATCTTTTTGAGTGGTCCCCTAATCCTTCTTTGTGGAAATGTTCCAGTTTTGGGGCAGTGGCCATGGCCTTGAAACAGTTTGAACTAAATTTCCATATGGGACAATTTTGGTTTCTGTCAACCACTGTCATCAAAACATCAGATGGGTTGTGTTTAGTGAATAACTAGAGCAGCAGGGGATAAATGGCGTGTGGGACCAAAGATTTCAAAGTTTGTCGCCCCCTCCATCCACACCCACTGTTAGAATATTGGCACGAGAAGAACCCTAAGCAATGAAATGGATTTAATCTCAATCTTTTAAAATGTTCACAACGAGCTCTGTTGTCATTTCCCTTCATCTGCTGCGAATCTGTGTCCAAGAGGTACTCATTTAAGTCTGGCGTGTGTGCGATCGACTGATGAATAAATGGGCAGAATGGGCAGAATTAGATAAAACAAACCAAAATGATGCAACAATTCTCAATATGGGATCATGAATAGAAGTATACATATATTATATATATAAATATATATATATTTGTTCCATATATACAAATATGGAAGAAAACATAATCCGAAAATAAATCACGAATGAAAACGAATATAGACTTCTGATTGAAATGTCGCTTGCAAAATATTTAAATACTGCACAGTAATTTAAAATGTTACCACGCACATATGATAATTCCATTCGGTACATGTAACATGGATCTTGCTCAGCCTTTCATGAGCTTTGGTGCCATCTAGAGCCTTTTATGCTGCATTGGTGTACAAATAATGCTTCTGTCTCAAGATGGCACATATGAATTTATAGTTGCCTCAGTCCAATTAAAATAGATTGTAATTTCATTCACATACCTTGAAGGTCATATTAGTATTCCTCACTGCACTTAAGGTAAAAACTGGCCATGCTGGCAGATGAACGCAATGCAATGAAGACTGTAACCGGCTTGAAGACCACCTCACTTCTCGGCCAAAGTCTGCAGGTCTGTGCTATTGGAAATAAAAGGTTATCCTGCGTAATGATTCCAGCAACAAGGGCAGTGCAGTCAAGGCAACTTTTCAAGGATTAGGAGCCGAGCAAATAATTGACACCTACCAACTGCTGGGCCAAACTGTAGTTGCCACACGATGGCGGCAAAGCAACTTTTTCTATAAACATGACCACTTCTCTTCTTGGATCAACATAGGTGATTGGCAATAAGCTACAGAAAGCAGAAATGGCAGAAATATTTTTGTATTGGACAGGTCTGTGAACACACAGTATGATACATAACAATGCAAATTAGAACAAAAATAGTGATACCTATATGCCCGCATCAGTTGAAACCAGTCTTTATTCTATTTATAAAACTCAGATGTTGTGCAAGTGTTCCTAATTTTACTGCGTGAATATTAGTACCGTTTTTTTCCGTGTATAGTGCGCCCCCATGTATAGTACGCACCCCTAAAAATGGCATGCTGATGCTGGAAAAAAGCTTGTACCCATGTATAATACGCACCGAATTTTTATGAATTTTTTTTTAAAAAAAAAATTTTTTTTTTTTTTTTTTTTTTAAGTCCCAATGATCGTCACACACGCAGGGAGGCAATGGGTCCCATTTTTATAGTCTTTGGTATAGTCTTAACTAGGCTGGATGTAATTTTCTTTGTTGGCGTTGATTTCTCCGACTGCCCATAAACGCACCACCGCGCTTCGTGCGCGCACGGGACAGCAAACGAGCAGGTGATCGAGCAAGCGTCTGATACGAGAGCATTGCGGTCGCATGGAGCGTGTTTGAAGTGAACAGCAGAGAAGAAAGGCAAAGTGTTGTGAAATAAAATGCACAGAACAGATGCGCATAGACACGTCAGCTATATAAAGAGCGAGAGTTGTTTTCTTCCTATTAGTTTCAATTCACAGTTTAATTAGCAGTTTCAATCAGCAAATAACAAAATGCGTATTACAGGTAATATTTTATTTCACAACACTTTGCCTTGTTCCTTTGGTCTCTGCTGTTCATCCTAAAACACAAACGCGCTCTTTAAGCGCCTATAACTGGCCTCCACCCCAACACGTCACCTAACCACTTCCTCTTTCGAAACCATGTGCTGCTGGAACAGGTCGTATGACTTCCACAAAGCGACAGCGAGAGAGAGAGAGAGACACAGAGAGCGAGGGAGACAGAGAAACACAGAGAGAGAGAGAGAGAGAGAGAGAAAGAGTGAAAGAGAGAGAGAGAGAGAGAGAGAGAGAGAGAGAGAGAGAGAGAGAGAGAGAGAGAGAGAGAGAGAGAGAGAGAGAGAGAGAGAGAGAGAGAGAGAGAGAAAGAGTGAGTGCGAGTGAGTGCGAGAGTGAGTGCGAGAGAGTGAGTGCGAGAGAGAGAGAGAGATAGAGAGAGAGAGGGAGAGCAAAAAAGAGAAAGAAAGATAGGGGGGCAGGAGGGGATGACACTGGCACCGGGGAGAGAGAGAGAGAGAGAGAGAGAGAGAGAAAGATGGGATGTACAGAGCAGACATGAAAATGATGGGTTGACCTCTTGTAACCATCTCAGACCCCTGGAGAACATGGAGGACAAAAAAGTCCTCCATTTTGTGCCGGCCGGTAAGTTTTTTTTTTTTTTTAATATCTGTGTGTGAGTCTGGAGGCGTGGGGTTGCATATGTGAATGTTGTGTGAAAAGTGGAAAGTTTCCCATGGTGCATCCTGAGCCACCTTATATCACGTGGAGTGGAGAACTCTGCTATGCTTTTGGAGTGATGATTTATGACGAAATGTTTGTTTACTCTTATTATGTGCAGCATGTCTGTAATACAAATAAACTCAATATTTGCAACCAAGCAAAAAAGGGTTTGGCATAAGTGAGGCAGTACATCCATTACATTTGCCTAGCCCAACTAGATTTTCTGGTACTGGCGTCTTTTCGTCCCCACAAACCGATTAAATCTCAAGCACAGGTCACAGATTAAAAAGATTAGAAAGAAGAAAAATGTCTCGTGTTTGAACTCTGGCAAACCTTTTTTTTTCAACTGACATGATGTATCCCAGTTTTTAGTGTATCATTTAAGTGATTGTTATTTTATAATGTCAAAAGATTTACATCTACTCGTGTCTTCAGATAGCATTTATGGCTGAGATTATTGTTGGTCCACTGACTACGTCCACTGTGGCGGATGAGCAAATATCAGGTGGTTTTGAGTTGCAAGACTTTGAGGTGTTGAACTGGACTGAGCTGTGAGGCTTTCCTACCTGCTGTTCACTTTTTTTGCCGTTCGGACATGTACATTGGGACTTCAAGTACAAACACAGTGCACCTAGCAATTAGGTCGACTCAGCCTCAAGACACATGACAAAAGCCCAAACCTGTAGAACTTGCTTTCAGACACACTACAATAATTATTTTTGTCTCTGTTACCTTTAGGCAGTTTAAATGATGCTGCATGATTAAAGGCAGCCCAGTGTATCTAGAAATTTGTTTTGGTGTCTCAGGGTTTGCACGGTTAAAAACACTGATTGTGCTGACATGCTCCCATTGTGCAAGGTTATCACATGTACAGCTGCCACATTGCCTCCAATAGTGGCCAGAAGTATTTATTTGCAAGGAAGGCCAGATGCTGAAAAGGCATAATTGGGTGGTGTGTTTTTCAATTTGAAAACCCAAACAAACAAAGTGTCTCGGCATTTCAGACGAAAACTTCAAAACAATCGGAGTTGAAGTGAACGCACGCCTATTTGTGGATTTTGATTCACAAATACACCTCTGAGTGAATTTCCGTGGTACTTATCCTCAGCTACTTCAGATTTTCAGGCCATCTCCCACAAGGGGAAAGGAGGCTTGGGAACATTCTGTGCTAATCCGCTATAAAACCAAGTTGAATTCAAGAGGCTTCTGAGCCAAACAGCTCATTTTTACAGAAACATGACGACTGCTTAGAAAAACACAGGGCACAGCTGCTCTCTGGTTTTCATTGTAAGAGAGAGTGAAATGTCTTTTCCACTTCTCACCTGCTGCTATTGCTGGCCTTCACCTTTTGAAAAACAAAAAAACAACATATTGTGCTAGTGTCACAGAAGTGTTAGTTTAACAACGGTGACACTGTTCAAAAAAACCATGCGTCAACATAGGCCAATAAGGACCGACCCTCAGGCCATTTTACGTCTAGAACCTTTCTCAGATAAATCATGCCTATAGTTAAATAACCCCCCCCCCTCCCAAACATATTAGAACTGTGCCCCCTGTAGTTCCACCAAAATATGTTATTAAGAATAGATTATATTTTAATGGGAGTTCACACAGAGGTCCCGCAGTACACGGTCCGAGAAAGCACGCTCAGTTACAAGCCTATTTATTGTTTTTTATTTGGTTGTTTTCCATTTATTAACTAGAGGAACTATATGTGGAATTTTCAAACTAATAGTCACTATAAATAGAATTCCATTACTGTGTTAGTATATGGCAGGTTAGTGACCGACTGTGGCGCATTTCGACTTGCCTACAAATTTAAGCAGGTGTCTTTACATCGACAGCAGCGCCCCCCTAAACACTAAGTGCGAACAGCAAGACCCCTACTAAAATGATGGTAGAGAAAATGGACAAATGAATGCAAACCGAAT
Organism: Syngnathus typhle; assembly: GCF_033458585.1. Taxonomy (NCBI): domain Eukaryota; kingdom Metazoa; phylum Chordata; class Actinopteri; order Syngnathiformes; family Syngnathidae; genus Syngnathus; species Syngnathus typhle. Next base: position 15,922,456 of record NC_083738.1, on the reverse strand, counting down.
ACACTCTCTAGAGACAATTAAATAACTAGTATATGAAGTGTCAAAATTGATTAGCGTGTGGCCACGGAAGATGAGCTCACAAAGGACAACTTCACTTGATACAATTCCAGAAAAGTGGCGTGGACCATACAGTAAAAGCTGTGGTTGCTTTAAATGCTTGAAAAACCATGTTGAGTTATATTCCTTGTGTAAAGTGTTTTCTAATGTTTTGCACTTTACATGGATGAATAAAGTACTGCGATGATTACATTATTACAACAATTTGATAGCCTCAATTAAAAGCGAGCTATTTGGAATATAGCTCTAAATTTAATAAAGACATTTATAAATAAATAAATGATAAATAAATAAATTTAAAACTACATTTCTAACAACATTTGGGTGTAAAAATGTATGTTGAAGAGTTTGTTTTGTCTGAATAAATGCTCAATGAATAATGGAGCATATTTGGATAAAAACAGACATGACTTTGTTTTGTGTTCCACAGAGACGCCGCCAACTGGGACCTCCAAGAATGGATATGTGTTCCAGGAGATGGGTATTTGTTCTGATATCTTTGAACACAGTGCTATCACTTTCCTGTCAGGCTCAGCTTAACAAATGTTCGCATGGACAAGCATTCCATCTCATAAACATAATGACCCTGAGTGACATTTAAAATTCTATTCACAGCTAGCGCTTCGCTGTACTTGGAGTGAGTCAACCTCTGCACAGTTTTTGCTAATTGTATGCTTAAGTTGTTCTTTTGTGCACAAAAATGACAAACAATAGGGGGAAATGTCTTACCGGTGAGAATGAAGTAATAGTGGTTATATGGACCGTAAAAAGGAATCAATGCTTCAACAGCTTTCCATAAAAAACTTTTTGTTAGTGGACAACTTTGGAATACTAGTAGGGCAGCTCCATGTTCTATTATCGTGGAGCACTTTTCACTCTATAGTAAGGACTAGTAGTGGAAAGTTGTTCTACTAGTGGGCCAAACTTCTCCTATGGTTATATTCCACAGCCATAAAATCAAGTTTAAGGTTGAGGTAGCGGCTAGTATGCATACTAGTAAGACAAATTTGGCATATTACATATAAGAAGTTGGTCTACTTACTAGAGAGGACAAAGAGTGGACTCGTAAATGTACTTTTAAAGGAAATAAAAGAATTACTTAAATGGCTTGCCATACTTATTTCAAATGCATGCTGTCCCCTTGCAGGATTGTTGAGTCTTAATTAGTGGACTCACATAATGAGGTGGATCATTTCTAAGTGGAGCAATCATCATTCATGAAAGCTTTTTGTTTAATTTCCTGAGTCAGAGACCCGTGTTCCTTTTCATCAGCTTCCACAGTGCATTTATCTTCGGTAAAATGAAGGAATTCACAAGGAAGTGCAATTTGCTATATTGCTATAGGAATTGTATAAAGACGTTTCTTTTTAAATATTTATTTTATTCTCTCTATCTCTCTCTCTACTTGTGGCCTGATACTGGCTAATTATAGACACTGTTAATGTGGCTAGTATAACACCTTCAGTTCAATAAAGGATTCATTTACCTCACAGAGTGCCAACGAATGAAATCAATATGACTTGTTTTGCGTAAATCAATTACTTTTATGCTATACTGGCTTAAAAGTACACAATTGGTGCATCTACAGAGATGCGCGATGAAGAACAAGAGGATTATGAGAAAAAGGCAAGGATCCCGCACCAGGACCCTACCTATGACAATCCCAGCGAACTCAGCATCTCAGGTATGACAAAGAACACTACCAGCGTTTGTGTCTAATTAATTACAGGAATTCTTATGAATTAATCTAATTAATCACATTTTAATCTCATATATGAGATAAAAAAATCTAAATCTGACATTCATCCAAATCTCGAAAACCGCTGACCAATGTTTGCTTATTCACAGTCACTCAACAGGCAACTTGATGAAAACTGATCCAATCCGTATTTATTTTTGTGTTGTAAATAATGTTTATATTCACAGACAAAGAAGGTCCAGGGTTTGGCCTTTTAAACACAACAAGAAAGGTAAAAAACACCCTTTTTTTCCTCAAATCATTTTGAACAAAGCTTATATTAAGCTCTGAATAGCACATGCAAACAAACCCATTTCTGAGATCCTCCGCTCGGCATGCCATAGTTATTGTCCTTCTTTGAGTTACAAATCATGTATGTTGCCATTGCTTTACCCCTGATTTTTCCAAGAATGTCATCATTTAAAAGAAATGTAAACGTTCTTGGTATTACCACCATGATTCTTGCTTCAATTAAGTGGCCTCTGCCCTCCGCATCATAGGAGACTGATTGGTGGATTGCCCGGTTGAGGGTTAGGTTTTTTTTTTTTTTTAAACAAAACAAATGGAACTCTCTTTTGAAAATGCAGATTTTCAAATATGAAACAGGCAATTAAGTCTTGACAGAAATCTATGTCAAAGTCAAGTCTTTAGTAAGGCCAACCAAGTGCTAAAATTGGTGGCTAAAGTCTGAGTCAAATCATGACACCCCCCGCAACTCTGCCTCGTAGTATGTGAAGCCGATGGACTTTAGCGAGGAGGTGCGCGCCCACAGAGACGTGGACACCTTCATGGCCCAGGCAAGCGTCCTCCTGGACGAGAGAGCGTCCACTCTGGATGAGGTCCTGAGACGGATGTTGAACAGCCTAGCGGAGGATGGCCACACCGGCTGTGACGTGAACCAGATCATGGAGTCGCTATTCACAGATGCAGGAGGGAAGGAGCCGGGAGGTAGGAAAGTGAATCATGAAATGAAATAAGGGATTTGGAATTGGATCACTTCGACTTGTTTTGTTTGTATGCCAACAGTTCATCTGCTGTCAGAAACCATTCAAGGGGTGACCGCGACATCCACGGGGATTCATTACCAGCAGTCATGGCTGTGTATTCTGTGCGTTCATCTCCCTAAGTCTGTGACATTCCTTTTGTAATAACTCTTGCCCCATAATTCTCCACAGAAGTTACTGCATTGCTTTCTTTCCAGTATTTCTAATCAAAACACAACGGTGCTTCAGTGGAACAATTATCCACTTAGTAACAAACTTGATACGCCTGATTTGCTAATATTTCAAATAGCGGGCATTAAAGTGAGTGAGTTCACACTCTCTGTTTTGTTTAGATGCAGTGTGAGTAGCCTGCAGAGACGCCACATTTGCATTGCACGACTGGAGAGGCCGCAGAACTGGGGAGTGGACTGCTCTGAGGCGCGCTACGTCATTCTCATCCTGGTCCCAGCCAGAACGGTAAGTACACATTTGGTTATTGATCTATGCCACTGATGTACGTACATATGCTGATGGCTAGAACAATTAAATGTTCTTCCATTGAATGGCAAGAGATACGATTAACCTGTGTATCCATCCTCTTGTTACTAGTCATACGATTTACTAATTGCTTTGTGTTCAATAACACGGGCTCAGTGTTCATACTAAGTAAATTTGTAGGTGAAATGACACAAGATCATCGTTATTTATTAAATCATCATTATTTATAAATGACGCCCCTAATGAAGTAGTCTATGTAATTCATTTCCTAGCTAACAAACATCCTTGGAACATACCACTGCTCTATTTTTCACAGAAAAGTACAAAGTCGGCCGTTGAAGCGGGCCGAACCTTTGCCACCATGTTCTCGGATATTTCCTTCAGACAGAGGCTTCTGGAGACAATGACTCTGGAGGAGTTCAAGCAAGAGCTGGTCCGCCAGCGTCAACAACTCTCTGCCCTCACAGAGAAGGTGGCTGTAGATCAGGTGGATAACTCTGATCCACGGCGAGGCAAAGAACTTAAGGTAAGGGAAAGAAATAGCACAAAGGCGATATACAGCACTGACAAAACAAATAACCGAAATGGGAAACCGGAGGTGCTTAGACTGGACTGAGTGGTTGTTTTTTTGTCATTGTAGTGCAAAGATTTCTTCAAACCTGGTAAAGGTGTTTACGATGACCTTCGTCGCCGTCTCCCGCTCTACCCTTCTGACTTCACGGATGGTGAGTGACCTTTCTGCTCTCATAAGTGTTGTGCTTTAAATCCCCTTCTGTAAAGGTGTTTTTATTTGAATGTTTTGTGTAAATTACTTTTTTCTTTTAACTTGAATGAAGGTATCATTGGGAAGGACCGCTCTCTGCTGAAGTACACCACTACTGCTATTTTCCTTTACATCGCTATTCTGCTGCCAGCCATCGCCTTTGGTTCTCTCAACGACGAAAGTACAAGAGGGGAAATAGGTACTGACTTCATAAACACATCAGAGTTGGCGACACTATATAACGCTATAGACCAGAGGTGTCAATGTCAAGACCTGGGGGCCAGATCCAGCAAGTAAAGTCAGCCTACATGCCTCTTGCTTAATGGATTTGTTCTTTTTATTTTTGCAGATAATTTGTCTACGAAACTTTAACTTCAAGAAATTATTTGCCAAAGTTTAATTTAGTCCACTCGTAAACGGATTTGATTAAGTCAACGTATGCTAATCAAAACAAGTGACCTCGATAAACCATTGAAAAAATTTATTGGGCTCCGTGGTAAACAAGGTTAAGTATTCCTGCATGTAAACCATCCACCGAGTTGTATACCTTTCACAGATGTTCAGAAGACCATAGTCGGCCAGAGCATCGGAGGGGTGATCTACTCCTTGTTTGCCGGTGCGCCACTTGTCATTCCGCTGACCACTGCCCCATTGGCCATCTTCATTAGTGGTGCGTACTCATACATCTGCCGCTGAGATCGTATGGCCCTGAAAAACACAGCTACTGTAAGCTACCGTAATTTGATCTGATGAGTATCATGAATCTGAAGTTAAAGTGAATTTGAGTATTTCATACATTTTAGCAAGACTCCTAAGTGGTGACCGAAGAGTCAGACCAGGCTTGAGTCAGGCCACGCGACTCGAGTTTCCCACGTCTGGCTATTAAACCAACATAGGCAATCCTTTTTTAACGCAGTTGGGTTTGATCATAGTGATCCGGGGCATCTGTGATGACTACGATCTGGACTTTGACGCTTTCTACGCTTGCATCGGCCTGTGGAACAGTTTATTCCTCATTCTGGGAGGTTTATTTAATGTCAGCCTGCTAATGAAGCTCTTCAAACGGTGAGTGCACTGCAAAACACTCTGTGGGTTTGAGTACATTTTCACAAAGTTAGTTGGCCGGTCTGTTATCCATAAGATATTTAAACTCCTGTTTAAATGTACATAACACTTTGTGCTAAAAAGCACATTGTGACCTCAGGGCAAGGACTTTGACTTTCAAAAGCGGCTGTTATGACTTCTTTTTTACAACATGATGTTTCATTCTGCTGGGTTGTATTGTTATGTCTGCACACTTAGAACTAATCCTGCTATGTTACGGCTCCCCTTCTCACAGCTCCACAGAGGAAGTCATTGCCTTGTTCATCTCCATCGCATTTGTTGTGGATGCATTGAAAGGCACGGTCAAAAGTGAGTACATTAAAGTGTTTTAATTGGCAGAAGGCCAGTATGATTACAGTTTCTCAGTTCACCAGACAGTAGTACTTCAAATATGTTGTACTTGTTTATTGAGTGTGACTGTCAAATAAGCCATCTAGTCCTAGAAAGTGCAGCGAAACGTGACTATTACACACTATGCTTTTATTTTGAAAGTGTGGCTTTTAACCAGACATATTACCTTACGATATGGAATAAGTATTGTTGTCTGTTGAAGACTTAATACAGAATTTATGGAATACTTCACATGAACCTACATCTGCGGAAGAGGATTAGAAATAAGTCTGTTGAAGACTTAATACAGAATTTATGGAATACTTCACATGAACCTACATCTGCGGAAGAGGATTAGAAATAAATGGCTGCAAAAACAACCAAAAATCCATCCGTCCATTATCCATACCGCTTTTCCCCATGGGGGTCGCCGGCGTGCTGGAGCCTATCCCAGCAGTTATCGGGCAGCAGGCGGGGAACACCCGGAATTGGTCGTCAGCTAATCGCAGCCAACCTAAAAGAAAAAAAAAAAATCACATGTGAAGCCAACAGACAACTATTTATGACATTTGCCTATATTTTCAATTAAAAATAAAGTAAGGAAATATATTAAAATAAAAAAATTGCTCCTTCTTAAACACTTGGTAGTTGATTTCTTTGTCTATTTTTAAGTTGAAATAATTTACATTAATTAGAAGAAAGGGTTTTTTTTGTAGTGAAATTAAGTGACCACTTTCAACATAGAGTTTATTTTATTTAAATAATACACACAAATGCAAAATAAGAACATATAAACGTATATAAAATCATTTTTCTAATTATTTGTGTCTCCCCTAAAAAAGTAAATAAACGAGTAAATAAAATTATTACAATGAAAACTCTTTTCCAATGAATAGTTAATCAAAGATGTCTCTTTTCTTGCCAGTTTTCAAACATTTCTTTCATGAGCCCACACTGGCAACTTCAAATAGCACCGTAGTGCTTCAACAAATTACGGAGGTTCTGGAGAAGATGAACAACCAGACGTCGGGCCATCAAAATGTCGACGGGTCCCCGATGATAGATCGCATTGAGGGGCACACCTCCGTCTTCCTCCCCAGGTCTTTGGTGATTTGCTCCAGAGAGATTCCCATCCTGTGCCTGCTGCTCATGCTGGGCACCTTGTGGCTGGGTTATGCCCTCTACCTCGTCAAGAGGAGGTAGGCCACTGACTCCAACCCGTCCGGAATGCTCCACATAAATGGTCACCCACATGACCTTTTTCTTTTTTCTTAATGTCATAAGTATAACATATTCAGATGAGCATTTCCAAAAAGACTCTGCTAGTCATTATAGTGCCTATCTTCCTAGCTAAAGCATACACACACATTTGAGTTTTCTCCGCCGATTTTTGTTGTAGTTGTACTCCTGAGAAACCCCACGATATCTCCACTAACAATCATGACACTCCTCCGCCATACTTGATGTCTGGTGCCCCGCCGATGAGATGCTGGCCCCTCTACGGACGATGCTGCTATGCGTATAGGGAGCAGCGGTCCTGCATACTGCACAGTAAATCAGTAAAAGCTTTGTCTCACGTCAGATATTCAAACTCAGTCGGTTTGACAGGTTACAAGAATCTTCTGATATATCATCAGACAAACTACATATTGCCTGTAACTGTGACCTCCTTAGGTCAACGTATAGAGGCCGATATCCAATTGGACAAAGAACACACATCTACTGGAAGCAGTGTAACTAAATGCTACAAAACAATGAGTCTATTTATAGACTGTTGGGAAAAAATAATAATTATAATAACAACAATAAGAAGAACAAAAATAGTGTTTCACGTGTCAAACACTTGACTTCCTTTCAAAACTGAATATCTCCCTTTCACAGACCTAGGAGAGTATTGATTTGCATCGCTGGTTGAGGACTGAATCTCGTTCAAATACAATTGAATAAATATAGACACAAAGTGGATCATTTTGTCCAGATGAAATGAAGTCGGGCGAATGAATAGCCTGAGTAGGTTTCAAAGTACTTTTATATATTCCATCTGTCATTGTAAGAGCGGGGAATATTTCACTTTCCATTGCACTCTATTTGTCTGGCAGCCACTGTGACCCATTTGTTTCGGCCACTTGACACGGCGCTGTGAAATGTGGAAGAAAAATATTTTTACTCTCCAGGCTTGTTGTGGCAAATATTTTTTATATTACTGTATAAAACACGCCGGCACGGCGAGGTGTCTGGCACTCAAGTACTCCCGTGTTCCAATCTCGGTTTTCCTGTATGCCGCTTCCTGGGTTAGGCATGCTCCAACTAACCATGACGCAAAACTATGTTACTAAAAGTATCATTAAAAATGGATTGAGTAAAGACTGTGGCAGACCAATGGTAAGGTTGTTTCCTGCAAAGAAGAGGAAAGATTGTAGCATATGTGCAATGCAGTTGGCAAGTCTTTGGACTAAGATTATAGTGAATTTTGGGTTCAACCTGGAATTTTACCCCAAGGCCAAAATACCCCAATTTTTTGTGTGTGTATGATTTCTTGATAATGGATTATAAGATACGTACTGCATCACTAATTATAAAGACATTTACTTCTCTGATCCGTTGTAGCAGCCTGTTCTGATACGATTCCATTTCACGGCCAAATTATGCACTGCTTCTTTTTTCATTCTTTCCAGCCCATATATGAACGGCAAAGTCAGAGAAGTTGTGTCCGACTGCGCCCTGCCCATCTCTGTGCTGTTTTTCTCTTTCATCGGTTCCTACCTCTTCCTGGACATACAGAGTAAGGGCCAGCTTCTTTTTTTTTTTGTTTTAACCATGTTGCACGTCCTAAAAGTTTGCTCCCTCTCGGCAGTCCCTGTGTTCAGCGTCCACAACGGGCCAGTTTTCAACTACCCGCTCTTTGACAAGCTGTCGGGCCTGAATACTCTGAGCGCCGTGGGCCTCGGCTTCCTCCTTGCCTTGCTCATCTTCATCGACCAGAACATAGTCATTTCGCTCACACATGTACCAGAACACAAGTAAGAGATGGATTTATTTTGTGCTTCTCTGCAAGAACCCAATGTTCACTGATAGAATCACATACATACATACATACGTAGGTACATACATACATACATACGTACATACACACACGCACACACGCACACACACACACACACACACACATTTGCCTTTCATTGGATCCCCATCTTTTCATCCAGAAAACAATGTGAAAATAATTCTGCTCAATTGTCTGTTTCTTGTGGGAATTAAACTCGCTAGCAGTCATTTGAAGAAAATAGTCACCGCAGGGAAGTTGCTAATAGTAACCAAATAGAAAAGTAGCCAACTGTGCATCAGTGAACACGCTCCAATGCGTATAATAAAGAAATATGAAACTTCATGTTACAGTAGCTTTTCAAGTATTTACTGAAAACGTGTAAAGATAAAAAAAAAAGTTGAAACGTATGAATTTGCTGCTTGCAGACTACTGAAAGGCACAACATTTCACTGGGACTTAGTGCTGACAGGCCTCATCAACATCCTCATGTCCTGTCTGGGGTTGCCATGGATGCACGCCGCCTTCCCGCATTCCTCACTGCATGCCCGTCAGCTGGCCAAAATGGAACAGCACGTGGAGAACGGCCATGTTTACACCACGTGCGTTAACCCAAAAGCCCAAAGACACAACACATAACAAGCACTTGTATCATAAAAACAATACCTCTAATCAGACTCCTTTCCTCTTGGACAAAAAAACCTTTGGATTATACTTTGTATTTACTTAAGAACACCGGTGCTGAAAACCTTGAATGAGGTCAAACAAAACGTGTTTTTGGAACACACTGCAGTGGTTATCTTTTTTGTCTTGGAATGTTGCAAAGCAGCACGTCAAGGACCTCACGGAAGCTTTACCTGTTTACAGTATCGTCAGTGTAAAGGAGACACGTCTGACCTCGCTGGTCGCCAACATCCTGATCGGCCTGTCCGCTTTCATGCTTCCCATTCCTCTCCAGTGGATTCCCAAGCCTGTCCTCTACGGGCTCTTCCTCTACATTGCCGCTACATCGCTCGACGGGAACCAGATGGTGGACCGCATGGCTCTGCTGCTGAAGGAACAGGTGTGCATAAATAAGCCCGTTTGGAAAGCGTTTGTCCTTTTCATGTAATGTTGATAGGAATGATGGACATTCTGTGGCCCCTTCTCGGCCCCAATGCAAGTGGACCCTTGTCTTGCTCCCCTTGAATGAAATTGCCAAGAAGTTAATACAGGAGAACCTTTCTTCTCCTCTGTGGTTGTTGTTCACTGGCTTTTTCAAAGGGAGGGTAAACAGAGGGTGGTTCGTTTTTCACGCAACTTCTTTTTATCAAGAAAAAAGTTAGTATTTCTTATTTTATCCAATTATTCTGGAAAAATAATGAACCACCAAATGCCTGTAAAACTGTCCACTTTTAAGGAAGAATAGGAGCACACGCCCATCCCCTCCATGTCTTGGTTGATGACGTCACGGAAGGAAGAGATCACAATTTCCCCATTGGAAATTATTGTAAAGACTATCGCTTAAAATGTGCAAAAACAGCTGTCAAATTTACATGGACATCTCTACTTATCACCACTTCAACATATTAAAAGAATTAGCCTCTCCGTGGGTGATTTACGAGCAAGAAATGAGCAGCCCGTCTGCAGCTGCAGTGCCCTGTCACATTTGTCTATTTCCTTTCACCAGTCACCAACGGGTCGACCATCCTGGCTGACACTTTTGTGTTCACAAATTTCCATTTTTAGCCACTATGTTTCTTTTCTTCTCCTTGTTCGCGTTCTGCAGAAGACCCGTTCAAAGACCACTCACACCGTCACGTCTGAGTTTTTTTTTCACTGGGGGAATTGTAGCACTGACATAAATTTTTAATACAGTTCTATCAAATAAGTGCCAGTGTTGGGCTCGCTTTACCCTCCCTTTAAAATGTTCAATTACACCTTGAAACAGGGAGAAAAAAAGCAGCTTGTAACCATTTCACATTTGTTTACGTAGACGTCCTATCCCCCGACCCACTACATCCGCCGAGTGCCCCAGAGGAAGGTACACTTTTTCACTGGGCTGCAGATCATCCAGCTCATCATCCTGTGTGCCTTTGGCATGTATCCTCTGCCCTACATGAAGATGGTCTTCCCTCTACTGATGATCTTGCTCGTCCCCGTCAGGTGAAAAGAGACAGACTTTCATTTCTTTTTTTGTAGTGGCTGAACTAACACACAATACCATTCTGGCATGTCGTCATTGAAATAATGTGGAATTAGAATGCAACATCTGCTGTTCTGTTGAACAGAGAGTTGTTGTCTCTGTCCGTTTTAAGAGTCCCTGCCTGTCATGACATTGAAACCTTTGAGATCTCTCTTCTCAGAGTCAGATCGACATCGCCCCTTTATGTAAATGAACTTTTTTAGTTGGGCGTTTTGTTTATGTAAGTGGACCGAAGGACGTTTTATTGTCTGGAAATGACAGCGTACGACAATGGGAAGACATACGTACAGCTCGTTTGCATTTTCTCTTTACATGAATGCACCGCTTTTATTGTCACGTTCGCATATAAAGTGAGAAACAGATATTTGAATCATAACTGTCATTTAAATTGATGAACATTTGTGTGTGCAAATGGACAGACTAACATAAACATGTTTCTATATTTTATGAACAAATGCATTATCGTCTTAATAAATGTAAGTACAGACCTCTATCTGTTTACGTTAATAGACTCTTAGACCCATTTTCCAATATGACATTAGTAATATCTTCTTTGTGTGTTTTGCTTCAGGACCAGCTTACTTCCAAGAATTATTGACACTAAGTATCTGGACATCATGGACTCACAGCACATGTAAAAGCAGATAACGATAATGAAGGAACTGGACACTGGACATATCTGCATTTGCTTGTTAACAATCAGTGTAATTATCATTATCATTGTTAATTAAGTACTCAAGTACTTGACCAACCATTTTCTGCAAGTTAATTAGTTGCTAATGAGCACAAGCATCCACACACAAAAAAGTGATGTTATAGTTATTCAGAAATACATTATAACGAAGTTCTTTTTCTGTTTTGTTATTTGTATTTTGTATTTCATGTATTTGTCTGTGCATTTAACATTGTTTTTAAAAATATGATACATTTTTAGTTCAGCCTCACATGTGCAATAGAAATTGTTGTACTGACGTTTTAGTATTATAAATCATTTCATCGTTTCAATGAAACTCAGAATCAAGTTGCTGCTGACTTGGTTTCAGAATGTTTCATTTTAAGGATGCGAATAATGTGATGAATTATCCTGTTATGTGAAGTGGCTTAGTGCAGCAATGAGGGCATTAAGACAAAGAATTGTCTACAAACGAAGCCCTTCACCGGAGTTAATTGTCCGTTTGGTTTAATTTGACTGAGCAAAAAAACACATCGCCTGGGAGTGTCGTGTGAAACTGCTCCAGTAGAAGGCAGTACAAGCCAAGTAGCTGGATGTATGCGAGCGCTGATGACCTTTGCAGAATAGACAAGCCTCCCAAAACGTCCCAGTTTTTCATGAGCAGTTACTAAAGTGAAGGCTAAGCAGCCTTAGATTTAACTGTGAAATTCCAATTTGTTTCCTGAAACGTCAAATCTGTGAAATAAATGGCCATTAAGCTCCAATTTTCACATCTGTACTCGAAAGAAGTGTTTCCCAACCTTTTTCATCCATGGCACACCTTTTCATTGGAGATAATCTCGAGGCACACCACAAACAAAAATCTGTTAAATGTTACACCAGCTTGGATATTAAAACTAAGACATTGTGAAAGTGCTATATGAATAAAGTCCTATATATATAAATCTCACTTTTCATTTCGGCTGCCAATTACCTGTGATCATGTAAGTTAAAGTGATGTCAATTCAGGAGATGCCAATGAACATACCCAAGGCATCCATCCATCCGTTATCTGTCCCACTTGTCCCCACGGGGGTCACAGGCGTGCTGGAGCCTATCCCCGCAATCATCGGGCAGTAGGCAGAGGACACCCTGAACCGATTGCCAGCCAAATGCAGGGCACACAACTCACAACCACCCTCACTCGCACTCACACCTACGGGCACTTTGGACTGTTCAATCGGGCTACCAAGCATGTTTTTTGGATGTGGGAGGAAAACAGAAGATCTGGAGAAAACCCACACAGGCACGGGGAGAACATGCAAACCACACAGAGAGGTGGAATCCAACCCGCACGCTCTGAACCGTGAGGCGGACGTGCTAACCAGTGCATCGCTGTGCCACGCTGAGAGTGGAATAATTGAATAAAAATAAATATATACTTTTTAAATTGTATTTCTTTTTTTTTTTTTAATAAAATGTTTTAGACAGTGTAAGTAATAAACTATTGAAAGTGATTAAAATCGTTACTGTTCAGGAGTAGCTCTATGAATATTGCAATAAGAACAAAGACGCTGAGTGGTGGGTGATCACAGTCAAGATGTCACGACTTGACTGTGTATTTCATGTTGATGAAAATAAACAGTCCAGATTCTCCGGTTGAACTACATGCTGGGGATTTCCGTCATTCCGCAAACGCACCACGGCCGTCAGAGCGTCACTGTTATCAAAAGCACACCGCAGCAAACTTAATATGTGCATATGTAGCACAATCAGACAAGATTCTTAGCCACACATGCATAAACCAGGGTGGGGTGCGGGGCAGGGCGCACAGATACCGACAAACGTCCTATCTGATGTCTCCCTTGTGATTATGCTGTTGCATGGGGTGTGTTATGTGCATGCTGTGTCTGTCATGTCATGTTTACCTGGCGTTAGTGATATTAAGATATTTTATGGGTGAAATATAATCATTTATAATTGTATTCATTTTATTTATAATCTTTGTGTTAAAAATTGTTTTCAAGGGAAACAACGTTTAGACTGGGCACATTCTCTTCCCCATTACTGCCACTAAAGTCATTCTGTTTCAGGTTTGATAACTTACTCTGCCATGCTAACCAATGAGTAACGTGTAGCTAATGTTAATCGATATCTGCAATCCTTAGGTGCGCAGATCTCATTTTTTTTTTGTTTGGAAAACAGGGATAAAGATGTTGATTAGAAGAGAGATGATGCATGATAGTGACAGAAATGGTGGTGATGATGAGGAGGAGGTTAGCAAAGGTGTTACTAATTTTAACATTGGTGTTCTAAAGTAAAGATGTGGGACTTATTGCGATTACATGTCTGTGAGGTGTCTTCAAAGGGTTTTACTTTATTTGAGTTCTGATATTAAAATGGTGGTGTCTTTCTGCGTGTGCGTTGTGAGCTTGTCTTTCCCCGTGGAATTTAGTCAAATCATGTGGAGGATTCAAGGGTGTCACCATGATAATTTGTCCAATTAAATGTGCCAACCCACCCCCACCTCATTAATCCTGGAACTCTCAATATAGAATATGTCCTCTTGAAGTGAGCCAGAGAATAATAATGACGCTCTCGTTATGGCTGTGGGATTCTGCCACATTTCTAGCGTCTTGTTTTGTTTTTTTGACAATCTGTCATCCTACCCATATGTGGAAAGTACTTCTCATGCATACTGAACACATAACTAGCCACTGTACATAGTGTAGAGACAAAAAATAAATTCAAATCTGCTTTCACAACAATAATACTCAGTTTTCATTCTATTAACAGAATAACAAAAATAAATAGTGTACAATAGTGGCATTTCATGTCTTTTATAGGCTGGATTTAATACATTTTAGAGTATATCGTGTTCCCTCGCTATATTGTGGTTCATCTTTCCCAACCTTACTGTTGCACGGAATTGTAATTGTTGTAAATGGCAAATGAAGTGCACTGAGCTTTTATTCACACCATGGTGCTCAAAGCGCTTTCTCAGCACCTACAGCAGGGGTGTCAAACTCATTTTTGTCGCGGGTCGCATTCTAGTCATAGTTTCCTTCTAGGCTACACAACAAACTGATGAATAACTACTTTTGAAATCAGAGACTCGTAAAAACTGTTCAAATATTTTAAAAAGATGAATGTAGGAAAAATTGCTCGCAATTTCTCTATTTTTTTCAAAATGAAGACAATTGGTAATTTTAGAATTGACAAATGAAGTCCATGTGCAATTTGTCTTTGCGGGCCACATAAAATGTCATATCTGGCCCCCAGGCCTTGAGTTTGACACCTATGACTTACAGCGCACACTCTGGTGCACTCTGAATAATCGAGGGGCGCATTTGAACAGCATTCTGTTCGGGAAATCATAAGCCACCAGTTGCGTTCAGGGGGAGGAAATTATTTTTAAACTTTTTTTATTCATTGACATTTCTTATACACTTCATTGAAATAATCAGTTCATTTGTACATACGCAGCATCTTTAAAATGGTTTATGTATTTTAAAATCTTTATATAGGGTCAATAGTTATTTGTTTGTGGTATAATTCCATATAATCATTCAAGTGTTTTCTTTTACAATTTTCCTATAATTAAACGGGCAGTTTTTTATCACCATAGTGGTGTATAAAAAGTTTGACAACCACTATTATGCGAAACGTAGTATAATCTTGCAATACCATCCATCCATCCATCCATCCATCCATCCATCCATCCATCCATCCATCCTCTGTACCGTTGTATCCCCACGGGGGTTGCGGGCTTGCTGGAGCTTATAACAGCTGTCATCTGGCAGTAGCCGCGGGACACCCTGAACCGGTTGCCAGCCAATCGCAGGGCACACAGAGACGAACAACCATCCGCACGCGCACTCACACCCAGGGGCAATTTGGAGCGTTCAATCAGCCTACCAAGCATGTTTTTGGGGATGTGGGAGGAAACCGGAGGCCCCGGAGAAAACCCACGCGGACACGGGGAGAACATGCAAACTCCACACAGGGAGGGCCGGAGGTGGAATCGAACCCGCACCCTCCGTACTGTGAGGCGGACGTGCTAGCCAGTGCCCCACCGAGCCGCCCTCTTGCAATACCAATAAATGAAAATTATGTCAGTCTGATTTTTTTCAAAGTATGTGGAGAATTACTTTATTTTTATGATACAGTTCATTGCTTAACTTGCTTTCACACTTGCCGAACAGTTATAAATGTAATTTGAAAAAATGCCTTTGCGGTTATGATAGGCATGATGGAACATCCAGTGTGTGTTCCACTTGAGGGATTCCATTTCCTGACCATTTACAACATCCAGCACGCTCGCAATTAATATATGAATAAAACAACAGTGGTTAATAAATACTTCATAGAAAAATGAATAATGGAATATGCTGCTCGCTAAAGTAATATATTGTTCTTACATCTGCACACCTCAATTCAATTGGGTGTGCGTCGCAATGTCAACTTTCAAAAGCAATGGCCTCATTTGTCCCTTGACCTGCTCCTTTGTCAAAGACTAATTAGAGCACTACAGAAAAGGGGAAACTTCTCCTATGATTCCATTACAAAGCCACCATTTTTCCGATTATACTCACGCTCGCTATCATCATCATCGCAATAAAGAACATATTATTACGCAAAACCTATATTTGCTGTTACCAGGGAGCCCTTCTACTTACTTCTGGCAAAGTGGTCCATGGGAGCATTTGGTGGATGTGTTTTGAATCTGCTGTTCCATAGAATTTGCTTGGTATGAAGGGAGCCATGTGTTTCTAAAGTATTTGTCACACTCATGTTCTCTACAGAGAATTCTATCAGAGTTGATGTTGTCATTCAAGTTTCTTTTACTGACACATTTCATGCAAAAAGCAGAGTAACAGCTTCTTGAAACTTAATGGAAAAGCTTTTTGGAATTCAATGCAAAAAAACTGCATATTACATTTTTTAGCTGCAGAAAGTACTTTTCTTAAGCCACAAATGGAGACCCAACTTTCTTCGCAATAAACAAGATGTCAAGAAGAGCAATTTTGACACAGGGCGGCGCCTATGATCAGAGGACAAGCACCATTGAAGACCTAACCACCCGTGAGCCAATCACACAGCTGCAGACCTCTTTCTACTTTGGCAAATCCCGCGGAGGACCCTGGCCGGCTTGATGCTTTCATTCTTTGTGCCAACAACTCTAATTAACAGGGCAAAACAGCGGCAGCCTTGTTTACATCCATAAATAATGCATTTCACCATACACGAAGGGAGGCTCCTGTGTATGACGCTGGCCATGTTTCCCACCATGCCGCTACGTTGTGTTATGTAATCCAATCAGGACAAGTGGATTTGTTACTTTATTTGTCCCCGCTTGCTCACTCCAATGTCATTATGCAAAGTTGGGAGCTCAAAGGAAGTAAGGCCGACACAAAAGATGCCAGGAATATGGCGGCAACGACAATGTGATGTTTTAAGTAGACTATTGAGAACGTCTAATACACATTTTTAATTGACATTAAGCCCTATTATGCTACTGTATTTTTACATGTTGGACATTTTTTTTTATGGTACTAGGTGTGAAAAGCAAAAGAACCATTGAGACCCACCCTTTATGCTTTGAACAGATTTACATATTTTCATAGACAGGAACATGCGCTCTTCAGTTTTGTACCTGGGGAAGTCCGTGTTTGGAAAATTACATGAATTCCGCCATGAGGAACGCACTCTTCAACTGTTTAATGAGAGGCGCTAGTTCGGTTTTCCGGGAATGAAGTCAACTATGGTCACTCACTTAACGGCAGTAGCACCTAGTATTTCTAACTGTGGCGTTTCCGAAAAGTCCACTTATGTGCACAGTTAGAATGTGCCAAATTTGTGCTGAGGCTGTAAACAAACATGCTATCCACTAGCACCATACTGCCAAATGGAGAGTTTATCTTTATAAACAAAACTAGCAACAAGATGACATTGCAAATATCTTGATACGAGTGCGCAATTATAAACTACGGAAGCATCTTTTGTACGGCAGTATGCAATTACATCCTGAGGGGCATCGTAGGGCCAAACTGCTTCGTCAGCAAGTAACCTCACAATTAAAAACAAGCGAGGCTGAACAATCTACATGCACAAGTGTGAGGCCGTTTTAATTGACTCGCAAATGTGCAAATATGCATTCACTCATAAACGAGTTTCGATTGTGAGACTTTGCAAACAACATCAAAATTGCCCATGAGAGCAACTCCGATATGTCAAAACAAGGCAAAAAGTGCTAACAACGCTGATGATGAAGCTGTTTATATGCTTGATGGCAAATATAAAACAATACTAACATAAAGCACAAGCGAATGAGGTCTCGGGTTTGGTTGTGTTTTTTTCCCATGCCCACACTGACTTGGCAAACCCTCTCTTCACCCTGTCTGTCATCTTGTTTTAATGTCTCGGAGATACACTCAATTAGAAAAATGAAAAGAAATGTCAATGGGAGACGAGGCTTCCACTAATCCAATAAGACACACTCCACCATCATCGCACACGTGAAGCCAACTGGTGCCGCCGGCAAGAAGGTCCACTTCATCCAAACTATTACGGTGCAACCTCAGTTTTTAGAATGTCTGACTAAAATGTAATCATACAAAATCCAAACAATTCGCTCCGTGGGAAATATTTTAAATCTAATAAATACATAAATATATCACGGAGACCTAAAAATATTAATATATCTGAATACATCCATCCAGTCATTTTCCATACCCCTTGTCCCCACCGGGGATTTATACACAAAAGCAATGAGGAATAAATATAAAAGGGCTAAATGGGTGTCCTGAAGGAAAGAGAGGGGAGCTATTTTCTGAATTATTTTAAATTCTATCACCATCCTATCATCTTTTTTTTTTGTCAAATGGCTGACACTCAGATATTCTGTTATATTGTGTTAAATTGATTCAACAGACGGACAAATTCCACAATGGGCCTTATCCGTCTTCGTACCTCAGCTGTTCCTTATCTCCATCTGTTAGACACTATTTGTTACACCTCAAAATCTAATCTAATGCATTTAATTTATAATTGTTTGCAGTGGTGTCAAAGTTCCTTGAAAAATTCTGACGTACCTCTTAAACACAAAACTATGTCACAAATGATCACAAATGACAAAAGCGCATGAGCGCTTGTTGTTGATGAGACTCTTCTCTAAGTTTGTTTTAAAAACTCTCGGTGGCCTCATTCAAGTTGCTTTAAAGTGGAAGTCATTTAAGTTGTCTGTCATTACCATTCGTCATCGATTTCTCAGACATCCTTGCAACATTTCTCTTCTGTGAAGCCCATTATTGGCATCCATAGAACTGCACAATGGAGTCGAGCCGTATGCGTTAATTGAATCGTCCGGCGCCTCATGACAGTTGGGCTTCAGTATTGTTTCTATCCAATTATATGGCTGACTGAACTTGAAGCCCATTCGAATCTCAGCCCTCAATTACCTCCTCAAAGTGTACTCAGGCAACATATAATAAAGGCACACAAGATAATGGTTTCATGCACTTTGTGGTTCTTGGACAAACAAAATAAAGTGAGCACTATTTCATATCCATTACAGTAGACCGCCAAACATCTTTGTGACTCACAGTTTCCAGTTTCTCAGTCTTTCTGTTGCATGTTGTTTTTTAAGTTTTATGTCTCAGCTGTTCCGAATGTCATTTTCAGCTTTTCAAAGTCAAAGTCAAAGTCAAAGTCAAAGTCAAAGTCAAAGTCAAAGTCAAAGTCTGCTTTATTGTCAACTTCTTCACATGCCGAGAGACACAAAGAGATTGAAATTACGTTTTCTCTATCCCACGGTGATAAGACATATTACACGATAGACATACAAGTAAACGACGCAATATAAAAAACAAGAAGGCACAAACAATAAATAATATGAGTATAATAAATAATAAACAAACTTGTTCAACAGTTCTTGTCTGTTCTTTCTGCCATTTCTCATTTATTTAGTTGCCGTTCTCTTGCTTGTCATAATGTATATCTCTTTCGGTTGTTAGGGACGATCAACTTTTCTCCTTTTTTTTTTTTTTTTTTTAGCTTTTCTATTTTTTTTTTCCCCCAAGCTGTTCCTGATCAATTTCTTAGCTTTTCTTTTGTGGGGTCTGTGTTTTTCATATTTTCTCAGCTGTTTCCTTGATAGTTCTGCTGTTACCTCATCTTTTTCAAAGCTACGACCCAAGGTTTGCTCCTATTCACCAACTTTTCTCAGAGTTCCCCAGCTGCTTTTCTGTTGTGACAAATTCATCACTTGTTACTTGGCCTTCTTCTATTGATCCTCATCTGTCCTCATGCATTTTCTTTTATGATATCCCAGTGAGGCCATGACAAATTTCAACATCCAAATGATGCAGTTCTTCTCTGCCACATTAACCTGGACATATTTGACAGCCACGAGTCCAGCCGTGCGTCAAATTACGACTCGCGCCATATATCACACAATAACACTCCATTTGGTGATACGAGACATCAATTTGATATGGTGCCTCTGATGACTCGTTTCATCTTATTATACAATGCAACAAACTTCTTAAGAGGTCTGACGAAAACTATACTTGGATAGTTTAGTTTCAGTCTTTTATAGCATCTTCACATTGACAAGATACGATCACTGTAATCTCACATAATTTTGTTTTTTACTCATTTCATTTGAAAAAATAAGAAGATCAAATTACATGGAAAGCCTGCTGGTGATTCATGCTCACCAGGAATTAAAAACATGAATGTATTTGCCATTGATAAAGATGATGATGAACATGATCCAACGTGTTGTACCAGTAATTGTATGAGCGCTTTGTTTAAGAACAGGTTAGTACATGTTGCGGCTATTTGACATCACAGCAGGTAACCAGATAAATGAATCGCTGCCTGAAGATAGGTTTTCTTTTGTTTCTTGCTCTTGGGGGAATATGCTTCCGGCTTTTTTTTTTTTTTGTAGTAATTGGAATTTTCTCATGCAGTGCAAAAAATCAACCCAATTGAGAGAGAGAGAGACAGAGAGAGACAGAGAGAGAGAGAGAGAGAGAGAGAGAAAGCAAAAGAGAGAGAGAGAGAGAGAGAGAGAGAGAGAGAGAGAGAGAGAGAGAGAGAGAGAGAGAGAGAGAGAGAGAGAGAGAGAGAGAGAGAGAGAGAGAGAGAGAGCAAAAGAGAAAGAAAGAGAGAGAGAGAGAGAGAGTAGTAGTAGTAGTAGTAGTAGTAGATAAATACATTTACTGAATGTAGGATGACCTGCTGAAGATGAAGAGAGAACTGAAACATATTTATTATTATTAATGAACAGATCTATTAACTTGGTGCCCAACGACAATTAGGACACTGCAATTGTTCTTCTGCTTAATGACGTCATCAACAACAGGCAGTCAGCCAGGAAAGTACCAGTTTCTACTCTCCCATTCAGACATCACGTATGATCGAATACATAGCGCAACACAATGTCAATGTGAGATTTAAGACCACGAGTGTGGATTTTATTTCCTCAGCATCTAAAGCAGGGGTGTCAAAGTCAAATGGACGGAGGGCCAAATAAAAAATTTAGCTACAAGCCGAGGGCCGGACTGTTCGAATGTTCATTGAAAAATTTTTAAATGACGCATATAGTCTAGTGAACCTAATTGAACCTACTGAAAACCTAACAAATATATTCCAATATGATCAGATAAATAAAGCAATATTTTCTTATGGCTCTGTCAGTAATCTTTAATTTTCAACAGACACAAAAGACAAATTTCCTTTATATAAAAATCCCCATAACATGAACATTAAATGAAAGAAACCGGTATTCAAGGCACCATCAGTAGCCTATATTTTCTATTTTAGCAAAAGTGGGCTAAATTTACTTCAAAGAAAAAAACAATAATAGCAATTTTCTATCATCCACTCAACTGAAATATTTTTAAAATATAATTGGATTGAAATACAATAAAATAAAGTGCAAAAATCTATTAATCAAAAACAACACTTTGTTTAAGGAGAAGTAACATGCAGTGAAAACAAATATTAAACTTTAACTTTTAAACTTGAACTGAGTAAAAACTCTAAATATGTGATTGCACTTTGTTCCATGTCCATATTCTTGTTTTTGTCCGCGTGTTTCGTTTCATAATGTCGTCTCAGATTATACTCTTTCAGTACCGCCACACTTTCTCCACACAGAAGACACACAGGTTTTCCAGCTACCTCCGTGAACATATACTCCGACTCCCACCTTGTTTGAAACCCCCGGTTCTCAGTGTCCACCTTCCGTTTTGCCATTTTTGATGGGTATCTGAAAGTTAATTTTACTGTGATGCTGACGACTGCTGTGCCAATAAATATTGAAATGAAGCAGCCTACTGCTCGGTGCGTCACCGTTGCATTGTGGGAAATGTAGTATTGGTGCGTGTAAAAGATCTGCGGGCTGCCGGCTTGCTGCGGTCTGCGGGCCGGTTCTAATAATAAATCAAGATCATCCCAGGGGCCGTAAAAAACCTTCCCGCGGGCCGGATGTGGCCCGCGGGCCTTGACTCTGACATATGTGATCTAAAGGGTGTGACTTTTTCCAGGGAACATAGATTAGAGTCTGGTTACTCCCTGTTCTGTGTAGCTTGTTTATCTCCTATATTACATTTGTTTCTAATCAGATCACAACACAGTTTATTTGGAATTAATACAGCTGGTGTTTTGTCTTTTCTTGTGATTTAGGATTTGGTGTAGTAATTCACTATGTATTTGACCGCCTCCTCACCGCACACACATTTTCGCTGCACGTATTATATCACTTAGTTACCTTAGGACAGGGGGCTGCATCGTAGTCATAGTTTTCTTCGGCGGGCCATAATGACTGTCAACCCAAATAAATGTACGAACGCCTCATAGGCAAAATAACAAACTGATGAATAAGTAGTTTTCAAACCAGAGACTAGTAATAAATGTTCAAATACTTTAAAAGCTGAATGGTAATAAAAATTGCTAGCAATGTCACTATTTTATAAAAGTGAAGAAAATTTGTAATTTTATTATTGACACATGAAGTCGATGCAACAGATGAAAGTAACATCCAGATGAGTGGCCAGTAAAGATTTTTAAAAAATATATGGAATCCACCAACATGGGCTTCTGAGGTTTTGCCTCAATGCCAGCAATGTGTAATTTGTTCACTGGCTACTTTCCTATTCACCTGTCGATAGATTTGTGGGGGTTGACCGTACAGTTGTGGTTTGGATCTCATGTGGTGATCTACCGAATAACAACAGCTACGTATTTAAAACACAAACACTCTCTAAATCAACCTTTGTGACCGGTTTTCCCTTTGAACTCCAATTAGGCCAATTCATATCTCTCATGAATATTCGTAAATGCTATCAAGAGTGGAGTGAGTTCAATCAATTGGCACACAAGAATGCTAATCACATTTTAGGATGGAGGTGTGACATTAACAAGCTGCTGCCCAGGGCTGTCCGCCACACACTGTCATTCATCACATGCTGCTCCCTGTAACCTCACAGTATTCACTCGTGCTCATATGCAAAGTTATTTCCGCACGTCTGCCTCTTATCTGTCCCTTCTTTTTTTTTTTTTTTTTTGCTGTCACCAGAGGGAGGACATGTTTCACTGCGCGACTTTCACAGAAGAGTGCAAAACCGAGGCAGGCCTGAATTTCACAGTCAGCCTTGGTGTTCTCTCGCTGCATGTGTAATGTGACATAGCACGTACCTTGCCATCTGCATGCCACTCTCACAAGTTCACACTAGAGATATTTACACTAGCCGAAATGATGGGAAATGATAATGTATGAAACTTCTTGAGCCTGAAAAGCTTTTCGTAACCAGGCTTGCTCACTTTTCATCCAATCACAAGTAAGTAAGTACTTACGTCATAATCTCTATCTTGTGTGTCTTGGATTCAGTTTCATTTCTATTGAAGACATACCGCTCCTTCAACTGTGGCTCCATTCACACCAGTTAGCTGAGTTTTAGTTTCTATTCCAGTTCACTCACTCCTTGTTGACTTTTTGCCATTGTGGCTTTTTTTTTTTTAAATCTTTGATTGAGTGTCACGTGTTAGGTACACCTTTTCTTTATTAAAAGCTGTACTCTAAGATTATGAGATCCAAGATTTGATGATAAAGAATTAAATAAATTTCAAGTTTAATTGTGTTTCACATTGCTATCCATTTTTACTGCTTCATACGGAGGCAGTGCTTCTGAACCATTTTATGTTATGCCCCAGAAAGAAGAACATCTACCCATCCATCCATTTTCTGTACCGCTTTGTCCCCACGGGAGTCACGGGAGAAAGGAGGACATTTAATGTAAATATAAATATAAAGGTTCTACGTGAGAACACCATGTTTATGTTTTTCTACAATAATTATTAGCAATAATTTTACACAGTATATCAATATGCAACAAGTTATTTCCATAAACCCTCGCAGTCAAAAGCATTTCAATTGTATCGTAAAGTGAAAGGTTAAACTTGAGTATCAAAGTTTTTAAAAGAGAAGGAACGTGTGTAACAGCATCAATGTGTTTCTACCTGGAGAGCTTTATTTTATTTAATAGCTAAGTCTGTTGCAACAGCTATAAAAAAAAAAAAAAGCTGTGACGATCCACGAATAACACACATTAAGTGTAATTGTCCTGCTTTACCCCCAGATGGGACCGTTTGTTGAAGAGAAAATACCAGCACACATACGCACATGAGCAAAGAGAAACCATAGTAAGTAAGAAGCAAAAGATGATTCATACACTCTTGCACTTGATTGGCTCAACTAGACGGGTAAAACAAGTCAGATAAGGTTTTAGACTATAAAGCAATGTCAATGGCAGAGCAAGGGTCAATGGGTGCCGGTCTTCTGAAGAATTGGAACGCTTACATTCTCCATTAGGATGGCAGAAGCAGGGTAAGTCCGCGTTGCTTGACAAATTTGGAAAAAGCTGCATTACATTAAAAAATAATTTTCCAATATTGTGGCCAGTGAATGAATATTGTCTCATTTTCCCTTTGGCACAGTGAGGTTTTGGAAAGAGATCTGTTTCTCTTACAATACAAAAATGTGTGCATGGCAACGGAACTGCAAAAGGCAACCTACCTGTGCTTTAAAGCAAATGGCGGTTGGACTAAATCTGGATGGTTTTGCAATCAACCGCGTATAAAACACGCAGAGGTGAGTATGGAAAAAGATGCTAAAAAGCCTCCTCGGAGGAAACTTTGCAAATCTTGACTAGAGTCTACTCACTGTTGTATGTATTATGTAGATTCGATTTCTGGAGAACCTGGAAACCTTGGATCGTAATCTCAAATACACGGTCACTTGTTACTTGTCCTGGTCTCCCTGTGCAGACTGCTCCGAGGCATTAGTCAACTTCCTGTCCAACAATCCAAACGTAAATCTTCGTATCTTTGTGTCGCGCCTCTACCGCATTGACGAGAGGAGAAATTGCGAGGGCCTGAAGCTGCTGAATGATGCCGGAGTGCATCTCAAAGTCATGAATAATGAACGTAATTTGGAATTTTACTTTTCTACAACCCAACTGACTACTTCTTTTGAAAATTCCATGCAATCCTTCTAATCTCTATTCTCCATAGACTTTGAATACTGCTGGAAAACCTTTGTTGATCATAAACAAAGCCCTTTCCCACTTTGGGACGACATTGTTGAAAACCACGCTTATTATGAAGAAGAGCTCACCGATATTCTCCAGCAGGTAACGGAGAGTATAATTTGAAATGAAAGTACAATTTGTCATGTAATTGCGTCCTTTTACATTAGAACAGCTTGTGCGCAAGGGACGAGGTATGTGTGCTTATCGTCGGGACCTCCATGATCGGCATGTGGATATTCCCAGATGCAGCACTTCCTACCACCCATGTGTACTAGTTAGGGACGTTGGTGACGTCATCCCTCATCTACTGGCTCAATGCCCGTCTGTCTCTCCTGTGGTTGTTCATGTAGGAACGTGGGACCATAAACTGATGCAGTCAGAGAAACTGAAAGATGACTACATCTCACTCATATCCACCGTCCAAGACTCAAAGAAGCGTGCCATCGTGCCACCTGCAAAAATAAAGTAATGGAGTTCTTATCAAAAGTTTTTTCGAAATAATTTTTGTAGCTTTCAAAACTTATCGTTTTCTTTTTTTAACGCAAAGGTACCGACAGCTTGTGTTTATTTCTCTTACAGCCCAATATTTTTACATCTTCACTTCTATCACTCAGTGATGTCCCCAATGTCTCTGCCTAAAGTGATAAGTAGAAGAAGAAAATGCTACTCCACTATATGGCAAAAGGCGACAATTATATCTATCAATGGCAGCACCATTCATACAATACATAAGCTTTGTGTTTAACCTAACAGGCCCAAATTTTACACAAATTAAGTATGTGAGTAAATTGTGATACATGTATCATCATTTCACTAAACAATACATCCATTTCTTTTTGTGGCATTTTTGTTTGGAAGTGTTCTGCTCTAGAGCAGTGCTTCGCAATTATTTTGTATGATGCCGCCCCCCAAAGGGAGAGGAAAATATTTCACGCCCCGCATGCTTGTATCCTTATTAACATGAAAGAGCAACTAAGAAATAAATAAAAAAGAAAGATCAATTTACAATAAAGAATTAACTTTATTAATACCGTTTTTTAGTCTGTAACAGAACAGATTCAAAGTGCAAGAAATGTGAGCAGGGAAACAAAAGTTGTTTTTGCTGTGACAATCCACAAGTAACACATATCGTCTCCCTTTACCCCTAGATCAGGGGTGGGCAAACTTTTTGACTCGCGGGCCGGACTGGGTTCTAAATTTGGACCGGAGGGCCGAACCAGGAGCAGATGGACGTAGTGTTTGTGTGAAGTAATATAAGCGACCTGTAAAGGTCATTGCATAAAAGATTTTGGCCTTTAGTAGGTAGTAAAGCATGGATATTCCAAACAAGTTTTTTGAAAACAAATGCATTTATTAACAGCATTAAAAAAAATTCACTAAAAAACTGCTATCGGTGATTCTCATAAAATACGACACTGTTATTATGAATAACAGTCTCCATCACTTCAGTGCCTGCAGGTCAGATTAATGAAAGATGTTTATCTTATGAGATCACATCAAACGGCAAACATTCTGACCAAATATATCATCTTGAAGAATCGGTGAAAGCATACATCCAAATAAAGTAATCAAAACTGCAACACGGTGAGGGGTATCTGAAAATCAGAGCAGAGTTTTAACTCACAAACATCTGGTAACAGAGGTGAGGATGTCGCGAACGTCGAGCCAAATTGGTCAGTCTTTTTTTAACATTCGGCACTCACTTCTTTTCTTCGGGCCACTAATTTTAATGGAAGGATTCCAGGGGAAGGTTTGTGGGTGACTTTAGCGTAAAACGGTATCTGAAAGCTCAGCGCGCGAATTGCAAGAATGCCGTCGTCACAGCCCACGCTCTAAATTTGGGGCTGATACAAATAGAGCGCGAGTGCGCCATATCCGTACTGCTGAGTACGTACACGCACTTGTGAGTGTGCACCGAGCTTTCCGACACGGCTTCCGGTAGTAAATTCGCAGGCGAGCGCTTCCCCATCTACTGGGGAAACGCAGTCATTGCAGGCAATATGACCAAAAAAACGTTATAATAATACAATTTATTCAGGGTTGGCGGGCCGGATTAAACGGTCCCGTGGGCCGGATGTGGCCCGCGGGCCGTAGTTTGCCCACCCCTGCCCTAGATAGTATCGTTTGTTGAAGAGAAAATACCGGCACACATATGCACATGGTTAAAGAGAAACGAAAGTAAGAACAAGCCGAAGATGATTCATACACTCTTGCACTTGATTGGCTCAACTGGACAAATCAAACAAGTCGGATAAGGTTTCAGATTATAAAAGAACATTCTTGACAGACCAAGGGTCAATGGGTCCCGGTCTTCTGAAGAATTGGAAAGCTTATATTCTTCACTAGGATGGCAGAACCAGGGTAAGTCCGGACGTGTGTGCGTTGCTTGCCAAATTTGATAAAGGCTGCATTACATTAAAAAACAATTTCCCAATATTGTGGCCAGTGAATTAATATTGTCTCATTTTCCCTTTGGCACAGTGAGGTTTTGGAAAGGGATCTGTTTCTCTTACAATACCAAAATGCGCTCAGGGGACCGCGCCGGGCAGCCTACCTGTGTTTTAAAGCATCAAGTGTCGAGTGTATTGATTCTCCTAAATCTGGATATTTTTGCAGTGACCGTGGTGAGCACGCAGAGGTGAGTTTGGAGAAAGATGCTAAAAAGCCTCCTCGGAGGAAACTTTTCAAATCTTGAATAGAGTCTACTCACCGTTTTATGTCTTATGAAGATGCGATTTCTGGAGAACCTGAAAACCTTGGATTGTGGACTCAGCTACACGGTCACTTGTTACTTGTCCTGGTCACCCTGTGCATACTGCTCCAAGGCATTAGTCAAATTTCTGTCCAACAATCCAAACGTAAATCTTTGTATCTTTGTGTCGCGCCTCTACCGCATTGACGAGAGGAGAAATCGGGAGGGCCTGAAGCTGCTGAAGGATGCCGGAGTGCATCTCAAAGTCATGAATAATGAACGTAATTTGGAATTTTACTTTTCTACAACTCAACTGACTACTTCTTTTGAAAATTCCATGCAATCCTTCTAATCTCTATTCTCCATAGACTTTGAATACTGCTGGAAAACCTTTGTTGATCATAAACAAAGCCCCTTCCCTCCTTGGGACGACATTGTTGAAAACCACGCTTATTATGAAGAAGAGCTCACCGATATTCTCCAGCAGGTAACGGAGAGTATAATTTAAAATGAAAGTACAATTTGTCTTATCAGCCATATCATGTAATTTCATCTTTTTACATTAGAACAGCCTTTGCGCAAAGGATGGGGTTTGTGTGCTTATCGTTGGGACCTCCATGGTCCGGCATGTAGATATTCCCAGATGCAGCACTTCCTGTCACCCATGTGCTCTCGTTAAAGAAGTCGATGACGTCATGCTTCATCTATTGGATCAATGCCCGTCTGTCGCTGCTGTGGTTGTTCATGTAGGAACGTGGGACCACAAACTGCTGCAGTCAGAGAAACTGAAAGATGACTACATCTCACTCATATCCACCATCCAAGCCTCAAAGAAGCGTGCCATTGTTTCAGGTCCCTTTGTCCCCCCTTACTTTGGTGACGTAAACTTTAGCCGTGTCAGACAACTCCACATCTGGCTTAAAAGATACTGTATGAGCAAAAGCATCCCCTATGTGGACAACTTCACCACTTTTCTCAATAGACCATACCTTTTCAAAGCAGACTTCTTCCTCCCAAATCACATTGGATCCCACCTATTATCAATGAATATTGAACTCACTCTACTCTCCTGCGATGCATTCTCAAACTGACGCTCAGTAAACTCAGAATTCCTGCATCACTATAGTACCCCCTGCTGTCCACCTGCAACCAGTTCAGCCAATTGAGTTAGACCACAAAAACAGCAATACCAAAGGTTTTTGTAGCTTTCAAAACTCATCGTTTTCTTTCTTTAATTCTAAGGTACCAACAGCTTGTGTTTATTTCTCTTACAGCCCAATATTTATACATCTTCACTTTCTGTAAAGCAGTGATGTCCCCAATGTCTATCTTTGCCAAGAGCGATAAGTAGAAGAAGAAAATGCTCCTCCACTAAATGGCAAAAGGTGACAGTTATAGCCACATGCTGCCATTCATACAATATATAAGCTTTGTGCTTAATTTAACAGTCCCAAATTTTACACAAATTAAATCTGTGAGTAAATTGTGATTCATTCATCATCATTTTTGTGGCATTTTTGTTTGCACGTGTTCTGCTTTAGTGGAATGACACATTTGATGGATTTTTCTTATTCTGGTTTGGATTAAGCAGCATTCTCACTACACTTGGATTTATGGGATTGAAAGCTTTTGGGCATTTGTTAACTTTTGTTAACATACTGCTCTGCTACGGGCTCATTTGACTTGATTTGTAGAAAAATTGCACATCTCCCTGATTTCACACTTTTCAGCTGAACATGCGTTAATCGTTACGATTCTAAAATGTTGGTAGTTTATGCTATTGCTCCCAACAACATCCAAACATTCCTTGAGGTGACAGGAGGGAAAGCAGAGGTATGAAAGGATAGAAGAGTTGAAAATAATGCCCTAAATCCCATAAAGACACCAGGGCCGGTTCTGGGAATGCACATAAGAGGGGGCAGTCAGAAATGTGAAGGGGGCATGTTCTCTTTTTTTTTTTTACACATTTTTAACACTGTTAGTGTTTTCTTCACCGCAGTTGTTAGCTGTGTGTCCAGATCTCAACCTGGAGAAGTGGATTGCACTCTGTCAGGCCTCTACACTAAGACCTGTCCAGCTTGGGTGTCTCACCTGAAGATTAAAGCTTCTGCTGGTATTGCTCTTAGGGTCACTGAGGCCCGCAAACCCCCTGACCACATAAGGTGGCAATCTCTTAAGGAGGGAAACATATAATATGAATGTTATATTAACTATTATTTGAGTTGTCGTTAATCATTAGTTATATCACGGGTCATTACGACGAGTTTGGTGGAGTTTTTACTGCTTCTTCCAACTCCTACCGCGCTGACTGTAACTTGACACTCTCTGGCTGCGTCTTGCCTCATTTGCATACTCACAGTGATTGGATGTTTACGGAGGGGCACGGAGTCCTGACAGCAGGCTGTGTGAGGACACATACTGCACCGACATGAGAGAAGAGAGGGGGCTGATTAAAGTGTGTGTCTATCAGCGGATTTTTCACTTCTGAAAGTTTGATTCGAGAGGGCAGGACATCTGTTTGAGGGGGGGTTGCCCCCTCTTGCCCCTGCGTAGAGCTGGCACTGATCACAAGTAAGTAAGTACTTACGTCATAATCTCTATCGTGTGTGTCTTGGATTCAGTTTCATTTCTATCGAAGGCATACCACTCCTTCAGCTGTGGCTCCATTCACACCAGTTAGCTGAGTTTTAGTTTCTATTCCAGTTCACCCACTCCTTGTTGACCTTTTGCCATTGTGGCTTTTTTTTTTTTAAATCTTTGATTGTGTGTCACGTGTTAGGTACTAGGGGTGTAACGATTCATCGATACACATCGATTAATCGATATAATGCTCTACGATTTGTTGGCATCGATGCTAAACGTAAATATTGATCTATATTGCCCGTTTTTGACCTCGGACATTGGACGCGACTTTATTTTGAAATCCAGTTCATTGTTGCTTGCTTCCTCTTTCCGGGAGCAGTGCGCGGCGTGTTGTGTTGTGACCAGAGCAGGCACGTGAAAGGGGAGCCGATAACTACGCGGCTCCTGGGCTGGTGCTATGGCTAGTGTCCAAGAAGACGAGGAAATTCGCTCCCCTTTGGGCTTCAAGTCATTCGTTTGGAAGCACTTTGTAATTTCCTAAATAAAGACTTTACAGTATCTTGTTGATTTTGCGTATGAATTGTTAGAAATCAGGATATTGTTCTATATCGATCGTAGAGCACTATATCGTGATGTATCGTGAATGGATCACAGCAGACTTTAAGATATCGGCAAGTATCGTATCGTGTTTCTTTGTATCGATATGATATCGTATCGTGACAAAACCCGCGATTTACACCTGTTGGAATAATTTAAATAAAGCCTCTTCATTTACATGTTATGACTTTCCTGTTATTTAAATTCTTCCTCTTTAGTGACAGATGTCTTTTGTTCCCTGTCAGCCATATGTCTCCTTACTGTCCTTTTGTTATGTGTGTGTGTTTTTATTCCTGTAATAGGTCTTCGCCAACAATGAGCAGAGCATATTTGCATAGGTGAAGTGTTCTGATTTGGTTCATAGATTGTTGTTGGTCAGAACTGTTTTTCTTTGTCAAGCGTTATATACAGTTTGAAGTAGTTGCGTACAAGTTATCCCATATTTACTCAATGTTTGTTTAAGTGTTTAGGACAAGTTATTCATTGTTATTGTGTGTTAATTTACTAAGTAGAAAAAGTCTAGCAAAGGTCTAGTTGCATTGTTCCACAGGAAAGCGGCAATTCAAGTTATCTGATCTCACTCGCGGACGAGTCGGCCAACAACGGGAGAAGAACAGCTGGACAAACTCTGCGGGGGTCAAGGGCCGACAATGAAGTGCTAATTTACACCACACTACATTCTTTTGCTAATCAGCGTTGCTACAGACACAATCTCCCCCTCCCTTTAGTGTAGCAACGCCTCTGTAACCAGGGCGACCAAAACATTAAATAGAGGAGCACGTGGAATGAGAATTCAGAATTCATGGAGATTGTAACTGAGTTTCCTCTCTCTATCGTTCTCCTCGCGAGTAAACCTGTTCTGGTTCTTTTCTCCTCTTCCTTCCAGCGTGTGGTTCAATGTCTGATGGTATTTAGACCTGACAACACCCCTATTAGGTACACCATTTCTTTATTCAAATCTGTACTCTAAGATTACGAGATCCAAGATTTGATGAAAAAATTTTAAATAAATTTCAAGTTTAATTGTGTTTCACATTGCTATCCATTTTTACTGCTTCATACTGAGGCAGTGCTTCTGAACCATTTTATGTTATGCCCCCCAGAAAGAAGAACATCCATCCATCCATCCATCCATCCATTGTCTCAACTGAACACGTCAAACAAGTCGGATAAGGTTTCAGAATATAAAAGAACGTTCTTGACAGAGCAAGGGTGCCGGTCTTCTGAAGAATTGGAAAGCTTATATTCTTCACTGGGATGGCAGAACTAGGGTAAGTCCGGATGTGTGCGCGTTGCTCGCCAAATTTGAAATAGGCTGTATTACATTAAAAATAATTTCCCAATATTGTAGCCAGTGAATTAATATGGTCTCATTTCCCTTTGCCGTAGTAATATTTTGGAAGGGGATCTGTTTCTCGACCAATACCAAAATGCGTGCGATGCATGGATAAGGGCAACCTACCTGTGCTTTGAAGCAGATGTCGATTTGACTAACTCTAGATGGTTTCGCAATCATCAGGGTATACACGCAGAGGTGAGTATGGAAAAAGATGCTAAAAAGCCTCCTCGGAGGAAACTTTTCAAATCTTGAATAGAGTCTACTTACTGTTTTATGTCTTATGTAGATGCAATTTCTGGAGAACCTGAGAACCTTGGATTGTGGACTCAGCTACAAGGTCACTTGTTACTTGTCCTGGTCTCCCTGTGCAGACTGCTCCGAGGCATTAGTCAACTTCCTGTCCAACAATCCAAACGTAAATCTTCGTATGTTTGTGTCGCGCCTCTACCGCATTGACGAGAGGAGAAATCGCGAGGGCCTGAAGCTGCTGAAAGATGCCGGAGTGCATCTCGAAGTCATGAATAATGAACGTAATTTGGAATTTTACTTTTCTATAACCCAACTGACTACTTCTTTTGAAAATACCATGCAATCCTTCTAATCTCTATTCTCCATAGATTTTGAATACTGCTGGAAAACCTTTGTTGATCATAAACAAAGCCCCTTCCCTCCTTGGGACGACATTGTTGAAAACCACGCTCATTATCAAGAAGAGCTCACCGATATTCTCCAGCAGGTAACGGCGAGTACAATTTAAAATGAAAGTACAATTTGTCTTATCAGCATTGTGATGTAATTTCATCTTTTTACATTAGAACAGCCTTTTTGCAAGGGACGGGGTACGTGTGCTTATCGTCGGGACCTCCATGGTCCGGGATGTGGATATTCCCAGATGCAGCACTTCCTGTCACCCATATGCTCTCGTTAGAGAAGTCGATGATGTCATGCTTCATCTACTGGGTCAATGCCAGTCTGTCGCTGCTGTGGTTGTTCATGTAGGAACGTGGGACCACAAACTGATGCAGTCAGAGAAACTGAAAGACGACTACATCTCACTCATATCCACCATCCAAGCCTCAAAGAAGCGTGCCATTGTTTCAGGTCCCTTTGTCCCCCCTTACTTTGATGAAGTAAACTTTAGCCGTGTCAGACAACTCCACGTCTGGCTTAAAAGATACTGTATAAGCAAAAGCATCCCCTATGTGGACAACTTCACCACTTTTCTCAATAGACCATACCTTTTCAAAGCAGACTTCTCCCTCCCAAATCACATTGGATCCCACCTATTATCAATGAATATTGAACTCACTCTGCTCTCCTGCGATGCATTCTCAAACTGACGCTCAGCAAGCTCAGAATTCCTGGATCACTATAGTACCCACTGCTGTCCACCTGCAACCAGTTCAGCCAATTGAGTTAGACCACAAAAATAAAGCAATACCAAAAGTTTTTTCGAAATAATTTTTGTAGCTTTCAAAACTTTTTATCGTTCTCCTTTTTTAAAGCTAAGGTACCACCAGCTTGTGTTTATTTCTCTTACAGCCCAATATTTATACATCTTCACTTTCTGTAAAGCAGTGATGTCCCCAATGTCTATCTTTGCCAAGAGCGATAAGTAGAAGAAGAAAATGCTCCTCCACTATATGGCAAAAGGTGACAGTTATAGCCACATGCTGCCATTCATACAATATATAAGCTTTGTTTTTAATTTAACAGTCCCAAATTTTACACAAATTAAATCTGTGAGTAAATTGTGATTCATTTATCATCATTTCAGTAAACAATATACCCATTCCTTTTTCTGGCATTTTGTTTGCACCTGTTCTGCTTTAGTGGAATGACACATTTGATGGATTTTTCTTATTCTGGTTTGGATTAAGTAGCATTCTCACTACACTTGGATTTATGGGATTGAAAGCTTTTGGGCATTTGTTAACTTTTGTTAACATACTGCACTGCTACGGGCTCATTTGACTTGATTTGTAGAAAAATTGCACATCTCCCTGATTTCACACTTTTCTGGAGAACATGCGTTAATCGTTACGATTCTAAAATGTTGGTAGTTTATGCTATTGGTCCCAACAACATCCAAACATTCCTTGAGGTGACAGGAGGGAAAGCAGAGGTATGAAAGGATAGGAGAGTTGAAAATAATGCCCTAAATCCCATAAAGACACGGACATCGACCACATGCATTAAGATTCTGGAATCCATTCCATGCTATGTGCATGAGTGATGATCTATCATGGCAACGGATATTTAATCAAGGTATTTTGGGTCTGGACCCCCTAAGGTGTTTGTTTATCCACAGTCAAAGCGACTTTCACAAGCACACATACACACACCTATCACATCACCCTTCCCTAAAGTCCCTTCGCAGTGGCATT
Organism: Syngnathus typhle; assembly: GCF_033458585.1. Classification (NCBI taxonomy): domain Eukaryota; kingdom Metazoa; phylum Chordata; class Actinopteri; order Syngnathiformes; family Syngnathidae; genus Syngnathus; species Syngnathus typhle. Next base: position 15,887,910 of record NC_083738.1, on the reverse strand, counting down.
TAAATACAGTCTAAAAGCATGGCAGTAGTCCTCAATCATTGTCAGTAGTGGTGCGTACATTAAAATCCCAATTTAATTACAGAGCCATTACTGTACACAGGATTTGCAGTCGAATGAAAGGCACGTCTCTCCAAGATTGATGTGTTGAATACATTCAGACCTTCACACGGATGGGCAATTTAAAACCTGTTTGTGGCGTGTGAAGCCTAGTGAGCTGAGGTTCAAAACGTAACTTCACAATTGTACCGTGGCTAACCACTTGTCCAGCGAGTTGCGCCCCATTTGAGTCAAAAACTAGACAAAGTTGCATCATCTCACAGTGGTGTGAGTGTGGTATACTTGAAACCAGTGCATTAGGGTTATTGGTGAAGGGTTGTAGTAGGGCTTCAAAGTAAAGTGATCTTTTCAAACTAGGGTTAGGGTTTCGAAGTAGGGTTTTAAACTAAGGTTTGGGATTAATATAGGGTTTAAAACTAGGGTTACAGTTTCAATCTAGGGTTAGGGTTTCAAAGTAGGGTTTCAAATTAAAGTGAGGGTCACAAACTAGGGTTAAGGGTTAGCGGTTAGGGGTCTGCGGTTAGGGGTTTGCGTTTGACCTTGTCTGGCTGCTCAACAAACGAAGCGCGAGGAGGAGGGGTGGCGTCCCATGGTATCCGTGCATCAACATTCATTGAGGTCATCAGAGGTTGTCTCCGGGGTGTATAGGCGGTTCCCTTCCTGTTTTTTTTCTTTTGTGCAGTAGAGGCCAAACAAATACCTGGGGATAGCCATTAGTGCTTTTAAGGAAAGATGAGCCAAAGCCGCGGCAATGAAAGGACAGTCCTGGCGTCACAAAGCCTTCAAATTGACTCACGATGAGGGTGAAATATATTTTCCATCATTCTGGTTTTTACCAAGTCACTATTACCCACTAGTCCTTGTCGAGCACATAAGACGTACACATACCATGAACAAGAACTGTGAATTTCAAATAATTCCTTCCAGACTGAAACTGTCAGCATCATAAAATGTTGATGCGCACAGCACTGAAAAAAAAAAAAAAACAATAAAGAAAAACGTATTGTTTAGAAATATCCTCTTAAAACATACTGTATGTTTTTGACTATTTGGTAATGTACTCTGTAGATTATTATCTTGACTCTAATCCTTATTTGAAACAGAAAAATGGCCTTCCCAACACTGATCTCGGATAGGTGGATGTATATATTAGTCCAAGATTTGCGGTGTGATTGAAGACGTGTGAACGCACACACTTTGTTCCATCAGTCAAGGTTAAAGCGATCAACTCATCCCCCATCCCTTCAGCTCACATGACATGCTGATCACGTCCTTTATATTAGTGCTTATACAGGTGAAAGACGAGAAAGTTAGCCCATTGATTTACTGCTTGTCTTCCTCCAGCTTGAAAATTAAAACATCTTATTTGCCAATTATTCTTGTTTCGGTCCTGATTGTTTCGAAACTGTGCTAATGAGTTATGATGCGTTTGCAAACAAGGAAGGAGACACGGGACGTTTTTTTTTTGTAGTATTTCTGTAAAAGTTGATGAAAGTTATTCATGCTCATAGAAGAATGCTTGGGGGGAAAGTTTGTTTGAAAAGATTGTTTTGTATCAGGGTAAATATAGCAAATCCCAAAAGCGAGGGAAACAAACACAAAGATGTTTTGAACAGAGGTGGGTACTAGTGCATTACATTTAGTTGATTGCAACACCTTTTTGGATATATTGTACTAGTCAGACATGTTTGAATGCAACACTTTTATTTTTTTCTGGGTATTTCTGTTTAGGGGCGGCATGGTGGGACACCGGTTAGCACACAGTTCAGAGGGTGTGGGTTAGATTTTGCCTCCGGCCTTCCATGTGTGGAGGTTGCATGTTCTCCCTGTGCCTGCGTGGGTTTTCTCAGGGTCCTCCGATTTTTTCCCACATCCCAAAAACACGGACTATGTGGCCAAAGTGACATAAAGCTCATAACCATACAATAACATCCTGTATACGAGTTTTCACTGTATATGTATATCATAGGTGTCAAACCCAAGGCCTAATGGTCCAGATACAGCCCACCACATCATTTTATGTGGCCCGCAAAGGCAAATTATGCCTCAACATCGTGTCAATACTAAAATTACAAAAAATAGAGATATTGCTAGCAGTTTTTACTACTATTCATCTTTTTAAAATACTTGAACAGGTTTTACTGGTCTCAGATTTCCAAGCTAGTTATTCATCAGTTTGTTGTGTAGCCTATAGTCTATATAATATAAGTCGATGAGAGTCATAATGGTCCTCTGAAGGCAACTGACTACAATGCGGCCTAAGACAAGAATAAGTTTGACACCCCTGGCGTATTTGGTGTACACCAGGGGTCCCCAAACTTTTTCCTGTGAGGGCCACATAACCTTTCCCTTCTCTGATGGCGGGCCGGTGGCAGTTTGTAACAGAAAAAGTGTGCCGATCGTAGGGGAGCTTAAAAAAATTATTGTTTTCCAGAAAGCCACACATAACCAAATAACGGTTATTTAATAACCCTTTCCAGGTTCTTTACAGAAAAAAAGTCAGGAAACAAATAATAACACTATTAATGAAATAAATAATAACTAAACCCTCTCTGAGTTCTTCACAGAAAAAACAGGAAATAAATAATAACTAAATAACTCTCTCTGGGTACTTCATAGAAAAAAAAAACATGGAACATTAACTTTCTGTTGTGCCATGCACAATCTTAACAGATAAAAGTTCAGCTCAGTTGTCAGAGCAGAACCTCTCTGACACATATGAGCAGTCTCTTAAAGTTCTTGTGTTCCTTCCTTATAATCCTTTTGTAGGTTCCAGTAGGCTTGTAGACACCGCTGTCTTTTTTGTTAAAGTTTGCTAGTGCGTCATAGTCTGGAGTAAAATTTGTTGTGGCAATTCTTAGGCGAGATCCGAGGTGTTGGTCCGTTTACCTCGATCTGTGACGGGTAGATGTTGACGTTCATGTGGCTGAACGTCACGTCGCGTACGTCGAGCCAAATTGGCAACTCTTTTAAACGCTCGGCACTGCTTTACTTGGGCGACATTTTAACGGAAGGATTCCAGGGGAAGGTTTGTGGGTGGCTTTAGCGCAAAACTGCATCTGAAAGCTCAGCGCGCAAATTACAAGAATGCTGTCGTCACAGCCCACGCTCTAAATTCGGGACTGATACAAATAGAGCGCGAGTGCGCCATGTCCGTACACGCACTTGTGAGTGTGCACCGAGCTTTCTGACACGGCTTCCGGTAGTAAATGCGCAGGCGAGCGCTTCCCCATCTACTGGGGAAACGCAGTCATTGCAGGCAAAATGACCAAAAAAAAAAATTTAATAATACAATTTGTTCAGGGTTGGCGGGCCAGATTAAACGGTCCCGCGGGCCGTATCCGGCCCGCGGGCCGTAGTTTGGTGACCCCTGGTGTACACAGTCTATCGTCTATATATGGCTGTAAATGTGTGAACAGGAAAATCCTACAATATATAGAGCTCAACTAGATTTTCTCTCTCACTCTCTCACTCTCTCACTCTCTCACTCTCTCGCACTCGCACTCGCACACACACACACACACTAAATAATGCAAAGGGGTTTTATTGCAGTGCCTGCTGTTTTAAATGAGTTTTGTGAACTGTGAACATACAGCCGCGATTCTCTCTGAGAGATTTAAGGTATCTGCAGAGCGAATCTGCCGGATGGAGATAAAACGTTTTATTTCAAGTCATCCTCATGTTGCACAAACTGCACGGGTGCATGAGATTCACAGTGGCCAGGAGGGTTGTAAGTTAAAGATAATTCAGTTTTGATTGAGACTGTCAGAGACTTTATTGCTTTATTTGTGAATTTTATTGTTGTGTCATTTTGCTGTCGGGGGGCCATACTGAGATAATAATCTAATATTTTGACCCTTACTTAGAGAGGTGTCAGTGTTACGTAGACATAATAATCAACATACAGCAGTTTTTCAACTTTTATTTGGCCAATGGTCCTGTCATGTTCTTTTGTCCCCAGCTGTGTGTTCATCATTTTGTTTTCCCCAATCTTTTAGGCAAGCACCTGCCGAATATTACAAACAACTCTTTGTTTTCATGAAATTTAAAACGTCTTAATTGAACGTACTGTTGTACATTTTTTAATTTCCGAAGTTTTTCCGCCACTTTGTGTTTTTTTCCTTGTGTAGTTTAAATGAGGAACCCTTTATTGTGGTTGTTTCCATTATTGCTTTGAAAATTCCTGGCCATGATGTTGCCCCTACAATGTCAAAATGGGCTGGATCTTTATGGCGTTGCAGCCTCCATTAAGGCCCAGAGGCTTCACTTACAGTGGAAAACTGCCAAATGTGCCAAAACGTTCTGTGAGAAAGTCTTTTCAACTGATCAAATGAATTGCTGCACTAAATTTTAACCTTGAAATGCAATTATTTTTATGGCATTTTTCTTCCTCTTGCTGCAGTGAAATACCTCCACGCTAGTTTGAAAAGGGCAGCTTTAAAGCCTCTCGCTGTCTTGCTGTTGCTGCCAACCGCAAATGATCTTCATCCTGAAGACAATCCTCCTGACATACTCACACCTCACACTTCCAATTTTTATCACCGAGGTAGTGTTGAGAGGGGGAAATAAATAGAAAAGAGGGGAGGAAAAATAACATCACAGCCAGTGTGTGAAGTGGTAACATTTTGACTTCAAACAAAACAGTCTGGAAAAATCTGTCTCAAAAGCCAAAACTGCTGTTCAAACCATCAGGATGCAGCAGTCTGTCAGGCAATTTGTTTCATTATACGCTGATGAACTCTCTGGGTCTCTCCCATAACCGCAAAACACAGTTCTCAAATAGTGCCGTTTTGCCTCATAAGTAACAGTTGAACTTCAAGTGCAGACACAAACGTATCAGAGTGCACAAGGTCAACATTTTCCAGAGGATCTTCTTCCATTACTGCATGGTGTAACACCTCCCATTCCACTTCCCCAATGCTATCCATCTTCCCGCGGTCCACCTCCCCAGAGCAAGTCATTATCACCTGCCTCAGCTTCCCACCGTCAACCTGGCTGGAAACAAATGTCTTCATCGGAATCCAGATGAAGGGGCGCGATATCGCAGATATGCATCCCTGTGGCGCTTAGTCGAGCAACATTGTGTCACTGATAACTTTCTCCTTCTTAATCAACGTTTGCCCTCCTCATGACTTTATCTTCTTTGTGTCTCTCTCTCTGTTAGTCAACCTTGCTGTGCTTTTATTTCACTTTTGTCTCAGTCGGGATTTTTCTTATAGCAGTGGATGTTTTTTTAGGGGGGTGTGGGGCCGACGGTTGGCTCGTAAAGCTGTCTTATTTTTTTCTGCTTCTTATACTACTCACAAACAGGAATATTGAGCTTCTAAATGTTCTTCGTTTCAGGACTTTTTGCGTAACCTTTTTCCAAGTACATTCTTGCCTTTCTGGGGCTCTTCTGGTCTCACGGGATCAAGATTTTTAACAATGGTTTAAAAACTACCCATATTGAAAAATTAAAGTTACCAAAAAATGTCTTATCAGGTTAGCTATTTCACTGATAACATATTCTAAGAAGAAGAAACAGCTTTCTCTGGTCAGGAGTCACCAAAGGAATCACTATAGCAACAACAGGCTGAAAGCCGTTTCTTCTTTTTTAAGTTTAAATGGTGCTTTTCTGTCGTTCTAGCATATAAATCTGACAGAAACTTTGCTAAAACCAGAGATCATGAAGTGCCTTCAATCTAGACTAACTACGTTGTCTTCTTTACACCCACGCACAAATGATACTCTTATCTGTTAATCTCTGTTGGCTGTTTCACGCCATTAATATGCATGTCATCACTTGCACATGCAGCTCTCATCCTTATCATTTACATTATCACGCGGTATTAAAAATTGGATACCGAAAAGTGCTTTACATCATTTGGATTTACATTCACTTGAATGTTATAATGGCAAATGAAACCATCCAAAAAGTGAAACTTGTAGAATGATTTTGCACATTCATTTATGTTATTTTCAGCAGCAAATAAATTTACAGTCGGGAAAATTGATTTGATATGATTTACTCTGAATAGGATCTTGATCACTGAAAAAAATTGAAACTTGTTATCTCAAGTCCAACTCTACATTCCATCGAAACATTGCCTGTACATTTTGTTCCCCCAGATCAACTTCATCTTTTGTTTCCCATGACGTCCATCATACTGTCCAAACAGTTAACTCTACAATACTTGCTGAGAGCCTTTGTGTTCATCCCAAAACATTTTAGCATTTTCCTGGCGTGTGCTTGTGAGCAAAACAAAAAGGCCTTATTGGTGATGCTGCCCTCGTGTGTGATGGCAAATTCCTCCCAAACAAACATTGCCCTCCCTCTCATTCTCTGCTACCTTGCGGCCTCCATCCAATAACGCCTCTAATAACAATCCAAAGCAGCCAGTCAATGCCATTATCACCCGGAACGAAGACATCTATTTCCATGAGCAGAGCCCATCAAAAACGCCCTTGTTGTCCAAGAGGGAGCAATAAGTTTACATCAGTGTTTGTAATGAATGCTCAAGAAGACAGACATTGTAGTTAATAGTGATTGCAGGAGGACCTAGATGAGAATCCCCTGCTATTAATGAGACACATTTTTCTAAAAGGGAGAAAAGTGATAATTAAATCCCCAGTCAGCAGCTGCACAGGTAGAGATGATGTTACCCAAATTCATGAAATTATATATACAGTTTACAATAATGAAGCTCTGTTTTTATTAAATTATTTGTAACAAAAATAATAATTGTAAAAATAATTGTAAAAAAATACATTACAGTAAATTACAAAAAAAAATACAGAAGCACTGTTTTACTGAATTAATTGTAACAAAATTGCATGTGTGTACAGTTGCCGTATTTTCCGCACTATAAGGCGCATCTAAAAACCTCAAATTTTCTCAAAAACCGACAGTGCGCCTTATAATCCGGTACGCCTTATATATGGACCAATATGGATTTGTGGGTGAGGACTAATTTATTAAAGTAAGCTCTACCTGTTTATTTTGTGTGTTGTGTGATATTAACGTTTGAGCAACGTTGAGTGATTGATGTATCGTTATTGTTTTCACTATTTCGAGTGTTACTATATTGTGATTGCATTAACGTTTGAGCAACGTCGAGTTATTTATTCTATGCGTTTTATAATCCGGTGCACCTTATATATGGACAAACTTCTAAAATGGGCCATTCATTGAAGGTGCGCCTTATAATCCGGTGCGCCTTATAGTGCGGAAAATACGCTACATTGCAAAGTTAATCATTTTTAACTAAGTGGTAGTTGAACTTTCTCCTGCCGTTTCATTGAAAAATATCCCAGCTGAAGCTAGATCATTTACTGGACAGATATCCATTATCATGATTTAAGGAATGTCAGCCCGTAGAGCAGTAGCAAGTGATTGGGCCTAGAATTCATCTGAGTTATATTACAACGCATTCTTGGTATGTTTGGCATGGTCAGGCAACTTTTCCCAAACTGCAAGCTTTGTGTTATTCGGAAAATTTGGAAAGAATAATATTATATTCAGGGTAGATTACGATTCAAATCACCCTAAATAATTATTTAAATTTTAGATTAATCTTTTTCTGAGAAATCAGACCTGCTTGCTTTATTTGCTTCATGTTGTCAACGTGTACAATAGAAATTAGTGGACAGTAGAGTCACACGCAGATTTACATTTGTCTTTTTTTAAATCCTGGACCGAGCGAAAAATGAGAGTGTCTGTGTGTCCGAGATAATGAGAGCACACTTGTAAGGTTGCTAGGGCACACACATAAGGAAGTCACTAAAAGTGATAGATGGAAGTAATCACATTTGACGGAGGTAGGGTGGCCAACAAGACATCCCATCATCGCAGACTCTCAACCGCCACTCTATTTTCAAATAATAACACAGCCCTGACACCCGCAACCGTCTTCAGTGCTGTATTCAATCACACACAATGACATATAGGCCATTTTTGGGGAGAGGGGTCAGGTGACGACTGCATATGAGCTACTGCCTGTTCTTTCTGAAATACAGCGCTAGCTTGAAGTACCCTCCAATGAAGTCAAATTTGGAGTACATTGTACAGCAGCTGCATTACCATCCGCCTTTCGCTCCTCGCTATATTGAATATTTTTGTTTTGTTTTTTTACAGTACACAGGCAGGTCCACAGTGTACTGGATTAGGCACACCTAATCAACAGCAAGAGACTATTAGGTTTAAAAGAGCTTCTGTCACCAGTCTGTCTGTTCATTGTCAGTCCGTGTAAAAAGAGAAAAGATCGTAGTCCAACAGATGAGAAACCCAATTTGATTAAAGGTGGATGATCAACTATTGCCTAAATTGGGGATCAATTTAGGTATAATCTCGTTATTTTTCATTCCTCCGCTTCAGCAACAATTCTGCACGTGTGTTTTCCTTGCAAAATGCCATTATGATAAGATATGGAATCCAGGAAACAGCAAAACCTGGGTGCTTTTCGGCTTTCTTCCCCTAGTGATGGCGAGCAGACAGTGAATTCACCAGGGATTTACAGGTAGTCTTAAAGGGATCAGGTCTTAAAGCTTCACATAACATTTGACTGCGTGTCTCTGCATGTTTCATGAGTGCATGTATAAATTCATGTTCCCATGCGTGGTGATCCTCGCCTGTGTCCAGCATATTGCCAGTGGTCGGATTCAAAGGTTGGAAAATTTGAACGTGTGATTGAGCATCACTCGCCAAGCTATACGGTCCAGACTCATGGACTGCTCATGTAGGTTAGCCTTGGAGCACCGATGCTGAGTTGGAATTTAGCTATCATCTCGGATTGACGTCCTAACCTATGCCTTTAGGCATCGATGTTCAAAAAATACAAGCGTTCAAAAAATACAAGCGTTCAAACAATCATTTACTGATAATAATAATAATAATAATAAATTATATTTATAACGCACTTAATATTCGGGGGAATCTCAAAGTGCTACATTGCAGATAAAAAACAAGAACATAAAACAAGGACAAGTATAAAACAACTGGACGACAACCAAGATGTGAGAGAAATTACGGAAATGGCTGATAATGACACCCCTCTGCCTATCTGAAGATAGATCATAAATGTAATAAGTATAGCTGTGAAAATATTGCTAAAAATAAGATTTTTGATAGTATTGATTTTATTTGTATTATTTCTTAATTCAGTGGGGGGGGGGTTCCCCTATTGTCAGGTCTAAATACCATCAGACATTAAACCACACACTGGAAGGAAGAGGAGAAAAGAACCAGAACAGGTTTACTCGCGAGGAGAACGATAGAGAGGAAACTCAGTTACAATCTCCATCAATTCTGAGTTCTCACTTTACGTGCTCCTCTATTTAATGTTTTGGTTGCCCTGGTTACAGAGGCGTTGCTACACTAAAGGGAGGGGAGATTGTGTCTGTAGCAACGCTGATTAGCAAAAGAATGTAGTGTGGTGTAAATTAGCACATCACTGTCGGCCCGTGAGTTTGTCCAGCTGTTCTTCTCCCGTTGTTGGCCGACTCGTCCGCGAGTGAGATCAGATAACTTGAATTGCCGCTTTCCTGTGGAACAATGTAACTAGACCTTTGCTAGACTTTATCTACTCAGTAAATTAACACGCAATAACAATGAGTAACTTGTCCTAAACACTTAAACATTGAGTAAATATGGGATAACTTGTACGCAACTACTTCAAACGGTATATAACGCTTGACAAAGAAAAACAGTTCTGACCAACAACAATCTATGAACCAAATCAGAACACTTCACCTATGCAAATATGCTGTGCTCATTGTTGGTGAAGACCTCTTACAAGAACAAAAACACACACACATAACAAAAGGACAGTAAGGAGACATATGGCTGACAGGGAACAAAAGACATCTCTGTCACTAAAGAGGAAGAATTTAAATAACAGGAAAGTCATAACATGTAAATGAAGAGGCTTTACTTAATTTATTCCAACACCTATTTTCTAAGTTACTTTACTCAGGGTTTTATTTTTGGTTTAGCACCGGATATCCATTCTTTCTGCTTTTTATTTAGCATCCTGTTGCTCACTCTGGTGCTCGTCATGGTCACCGTGGAGACATTAAACTACATGCACACATAATACATATAGATTTGAAACACATCTTAACCTAACGTGTACTCATACAAAGAATATTTGCTTATTGGGTCTATAGTATAGATGGAGTTAGCATCAAAATCATGGTAAATTAATCTAAGCAACACGCAGATATAGTATAGACCAGGGGTGGGCAAACTACGGCCCGCGGGCCACATCCGGCCCACGGGACCGTTTAATCCGGCCCGCCAACCCAGAATAAATTGTATTATTAAACTTTGTTTTTGGTCGTATTGGCTGCAATGACTGCGTTTCCCCAGTAGATGGGGAACCACTCGCCTGCGCATTTACTACCGGAAGCCGTGTCAGAAAGCTCGGTGCACACTCACAAGTGCGTGTACCTACTCAGTAGTACGGACATGGCGGCACTCGCGCTCTATTTGTATCAGTCCCGAATTTAGAGCGTGGGCTGTGACGACAGCATTCTTGTAATTCGCGCGCTGAGCTTTCAGATGCAGTTTTGCGCTAAAGCCACCCACAAACCTTCCCCTGGAATCCTTCCATTAAAATGAGTCGCCCAAGGAAAAGCAAGGTGGACACAGTGCCGAGTATTTAAAAGAGAGTGGCCAATTTGGCTCGACGTATGCTACGTGAGGTTCAGCCACATGAACGTCAACATCAACCAGTCACAGATCGAGGTAAACGGACCAACACGTCGGATCTCTCCTAAGAATTGCCACAACAAATTTTACTCCAGACTATGACGCACTAGCAAAACAGGGAGACCGACAACATTGTTCCCACTAAAAATGAAGGGGAGGCATTTTGAATATGATTTGTACACATAGCAGGGATTGAAACTAGCGACCATTCTCATTTTCAAACAATGCAGGATGCTCAAGGACATTGATGCACCACCTGTTTGCGACTAATCTTAACCTGTAATGTTCTTAAGGCTTACTTTAAGGAAGTGTTTCCCGTTTCTTCCCCTCTGTTACCAGGTGTTTGCGAGTTAAAACTCTGCTCTGATTTTCAGATACCCCTCACCATGTTGCCGTTTTGATTACTTTATTTGGGTGTATGCTTTCACCGATTCTTCAAGATGATATATTTGGTCAGAATGTTTGCCGTTTGATGTGATCTCATAAGATAAACATCTTTCATTAATCTGACCTGCAGGCACTGAAGTGATGGAGACTGTTATTCATAATAACAGTGTCGTATTTTATGAGAATCACTGATAGCAGTCTTTTAGTGATTTTTTTTTTTCTTTTTTTAATGCTCACACAAACACTACGTCCATCTGCTCCTGGTTCGGCCCTCCGGTCTAAATTTAGAACCCAGTTCGGCCCGCGAGTCAAAAAGTTTGCCCACCCCTGGTATAGACTCTATACTATATCTGTATGTGTTGCTTAGATTAATTTACCATGATTTTGATGCTAACTACATTTGCTATCATTGTTTACATTATATATTATGTATTAGCATTATACTTGCTGTCTTTTTAATGTGATAAAATACATAGCATGTAATTCTCAATTAATTTTAAAGTAAACTCAAAATGGCAGTGTCAATAAACAACATGAAGCAAGCGATTGGCCTCTTTTCGGAAATAATTGTTTTGTCAAAATGCTGTTTGTTGTGAAGTTTATTTCTATCATACAGGCTTTCTAAAGCACAACTCAAGATTGTGCGTCAAGTCACTTGTAAGATGAAGTACGACTGTATAATGAATGAAATAATTTATTAGAGATAATTCAGTTTACTGTGGCTCATTTTCCCAGATAAATGCACAAAATTAGAGGCAATGAAGCATTGAATTGACAGAAAATGAATATAGCTAATCAGCAAGGAGACTGATAGATGGATGCCTACACGAAAACAAATTTGTATTTGTGTTAAATGTCGCTCAGGGCGAAAGTGGCTGACTCAGCTCTAATGAGACATTAATAAAGATGTCGGGTAATTTGGGCTGGCGAGGCGGCGAGACCAAGGAAGGGAGGGCTTGCTAAATTGGAGAAGCACCAGCTGCTCTGCCAGATGATCGTCGAGAGCAGACACAGCTGCCACCTGACCGTCCTCTCGCCTCTCCGTTTCTAGCATCCCTCGCCTCCGCCCCACAGGATGATCACGTTAGTTAATACAGTGAGCAATCTCCAGAAATGCCCCCTAGAGGGTGGGTGAAAAAACAACCCAATTTGGGTTCAAATTTGGACAGTTGCTGAAAACAACCCATCTTTTTATAAAAACAAATCATTTGTCTTGGGATGTTATTGCCATATTCTTAAGTAAAGCTCAAAATTTTCAAGTTACTTAATTGCCATAAACCTTTTTACTTTAATTGATTGCATAACCTTTTGACTTTCTTCTCACAGACTAGCACCTTTTCTTTTCATCAGTTTTTTTTTTTAATGAATATTACTTACATGGTATTTAAAAATTATCCTATAACATTATTACTTTATTCTCAAGAAATTCTGACGTTGGCCTTGTAAAGTTTTGACACTGTTCTCATGATTCATTCATTTATTATCATTCAGTTTGCTTTTGTTGTTGTTTACTCATATGATCACATTTTGACTTTATTTCCATAGAAGCAATTTGTTTCCTAATCATATGAGAACTTTATTCTTGCAGGATTTGGATACGTTTCACATAAAAATTGTTGACTTGTGCAAACACCAGAGAGAGAAAGACATATTCTGCTATTCTGATCAAATCAAAGTTGGACTTAGACCGAGCGCCAAGCTGAAAATCAAAGGTGGCTAAGGCTTAATGCTTCCAAATTTGAATACTTTGCAGCACTTAGCCCATTTGCCATCTTGTCAATTCCAAGGCAAAGTACAGTCTGAATCTCACTTAAAAGGGATAAAAGATCCTGGCCTACTATGAAATATTCATCTAATTGTCTTAAAGTCAAACTGAGGAGGAGTTGGATTTGTTTGAAGGAGAGTTCGTAATGACTTGTCAATGTCACACCTCTCAAAGATCCGTTTATTGTTCTCATGAGGCCCACATTGCGGAGAAACACACACACACACACACACACACACACACACACACACATACACACACACACACACACATACCACCAAGCCTCTTGGAACAGAGCTGTTTCATAATCTTTGCCCTCATTAGCTGCGGCATAATTAGATCCGATGATGGAACAGTGTACTTTGCCGCATTCTTCGGCAGGACACTGCTACAGTTTACTATCCATAATTTACATCTTATTTCAGCTGAAAAGATGCGCCAACACGTCCTTGTTTATTTTGTCGCTTTTGCAACCCACAACAGAAATACGTTTTGGTCCACTCTCGTGGCAGCTGCTGAGTCACTACAGTGTGAAATACATTAGCGTCATCCCATTTCCTTATCCGTAAACAACAAAGGAACATAAAGGAGAAAGAGACTTTGTGAATGTCACATTTTGGAAGTGGCAGATATTGTTCAGAAGCAATCAGAGTCTCGCTCTGACCTGTAGTGCCTACAACTAAACCTCCCAAGTAGAATGTGATCTGAATTTGATACTCCATTAGGGCCTTACAATAAAATCTCTTTTGAATATATATATTTTTGCTAATGGAAAGGGCAAATTGCATTGATTTACCGTATTTTCTGGACTATAAGGCGCACTAAAAACCTAGACTTTTCTCAAAAGCCGACAGTGCGCCTTATAGTCCAGTGCGCCTTATAGTCCGGTGCGCCTTATATATGGAGCAAATTCCTAAATTTAAACTGGCCCGAAGCATTGTGTCATGAAATCAATCATAAGTGGCCCGCTGAAGACTATGAATCATGAGTCAAAAAGACTATGGATCATTATTTTGTGATTATAAAGTAATTTGTTGCGTCTGAAGTTGAAATAAAAAAGATAAAATGGAGAATGATTTGATTTGGATTAAAAATCTGACATGATGCATTAATGGTGCGCCTTATATACGGACAAAGTTTTAAAATGGGCCATTCATTGGAAGTGTGCCTTATAGTCTGGTGCGTCTTATAGTCTGGAAATAACAGTAATTCAAAACTGTTTTTTCCACATAAATAGTATAGCCACTTCTCAGGTGGACAGAACAAAACTCACATGGCTCCTCTCTGCTGTGATGCTGTTCCAAACACGATTCTGTCAAAGGTGTATTGTACAACTTATTCTGATGTTTCAGTTCGTCATTACTAGATAGCTTAGCATGGCTGATTACGATTGTCCTCCTGTTAATTTTCTGTTCATAATTGGTTGTTGATCTCTGCTGTGACAGTTACAACCACTTTTCTGTAGAATGTGTTTTGTAAAACCTACGCACTTATTCTGGTATTTCACATAATTTTTAGCTCAGTGGTTAGAATGGGTAATAACTCCACATGCTCTTAAGTGATAACAATACGTTCTTATAGTGTTGTGACTTGGGAATTAGGGAATACGGCTGTGTGAACCTCAGTGGACCTCCCCGCCCCCAACGTTCATCTTGAACGGCGCTTCAAAATGATGTGCACGCACCAGCCAACATTTACATGTACTCTAAGGTGGCCACTACAGTGAGCACAGCGCTTATTCTAATCTATTGTTAACAGAAATGCGTGGAACCAGTTGTCAGTCAACATTTAATTTTTTTTCCAGTCCTATTCTTATGAAGAGAACCAAATGAAAGTACACTTAATAATTAGTGTGGGGGGGTGCTGACACACAGGGGTACACAGAGTAGGCTTAAAACACACAAAACAACACAACATGACAGCACTGAGAGTAGCGATGAGAACATCGCTGATGCTGCTCATCGACTTAGCGAAAAGATGAAGTGAGGTCAATAGAGGGGGAGGAATCATTGTTACTCATCTGTCCTCCCACATTCACCCCATGTGAACGTAAGCAGCTGTACGGTAACTCTGAGCACATCACCTAACATAAAAATTTCAAACACATCCTATGTTTGGAGAAAAAAAATCCTATTGCGTTTGAACAATTACTTCGTGAATGCACCTTCATTGGCATACTTGTGGTTCTCTAGCTGGGGTACCCAGACAGCACAAATTGTAGCTCAGGGGTACATCAAATAATTCAAACG
This sequence comes from Syngnathus typhle, assembly GCF_033458585.1. Lineage (NCBI taxonomy): Eukaryota > Metazoa > Chordata > Actinopteri > Syngnathiformes > Syngnathidae > Syngnathus > Syngnathus typhle. The sequence goes on along the minus strand of NC_083738.1, from coordinate 15,872,765 downwards.
AAGGGCACCTCTGCAATTTGATTTTTTGCCAGCAGTGTGAGTCTTTACGGCCTCTTGCATTTCCTGACCGATGCAATCCTTACAGTGTGGTAGGAAAACTGTGCACCCACCCAAAAATTGCCCTCATCATTGTGCAAGACGCTGAAGAACAAAGTGGTCACAGAAGGAACAGAAAAACACGCCAGAGATTATTTTTTATCCTGCTGTAGAAGACCTAAGCTTTTGCATTAATTCCAAACACACTAGAAGGCTTTCTATTAACCTCGGCAACCTTCGGCATTACATCGATATGTTTGTATTGTAGGTTATTGGTTAACTGGATGAAGGCATTTCTCAGAAAAATGCATCTCCTAATCCTTAAACCACATAAAAGTTTTATAAGTGAACCAGAAAAAAAATTAAGATAACTTTTTCATCCTGTGTAAGAACAAAAAACATCGAGGAAGGATTTGAGTTGTAATATACCCTAAAAGAGAAAAAACATAAGATTACTGCAACATGTTGGGACTCAAAGTAATAAATAAGGAACAGTATATGTACATACCCATTAGTTAAAATGCACACTGCGCCTTGGGAGGAACTGAATACTGTCAAGACCAAAATTATTAATACCCCTTCGGGCTTGACTGTACATTTAATAAATTAATATACTTAATATATGCAGCTCGTACTCAAGATGCTGTTTCCACATTGCTCTGCACAGCAGCACTAATCTGATATAGACAAATGTAATCACATCAATTATGCAGTTGAATAAGAGCCATCTGCATTATCTTGTGAGATCCCTCATTTGGATGAGGCCAACCGAGCCTGAATTGTCCCATTTGGGTCCAGGCCCGGAAACAGTTTCCTAACAACTATTTCACACTGATATGTTGGCTCAGCAAGCATCCCACTCACTTTTGCTTCTTTGGAGCAAAACCTAGTGGATGCCAGCTCAGCCTTAGTCATGCTGTCGGTTTGTGGGCGAACATGCAACTTCACATTGGGAAGCAGGAATGAAACTCAAGCAGCCGCCCCAAAGATGAATCCAATCATACGTCATCATCATCAGAATTATCATATTTGGGCCCAGAACTCCTACAGAAGCCGGAGTGACCGCAGTTCTGAAGTCATTGCGGTGAATTTGACGTGTGATATTTTAACTGTGACTAATGTACTCACAATCAGACGGTCAGTTGGTAGTGTCTAAAAAGAGGTACAAGTTGTACTCTGAGTCAGTGAACGTGTGAACTAAAGCTATTTTTCTGCCACAAAGATGAAATATAATTGGTGAGAACGCAAGGAAGAGCTGTCAAGACAGCCGAAAGGTGCCCAAGATAGAAATTGTGAACAATATAACATTGTGGATTCATCACGTTAGGATCAAAGGGAATGTTAATCAAAGTTTAAAAAAAGCATTTACCATATCATTTAAGATTAGGTTAGATTGGGTTATTCTTAATGTGTGAATGTGTGCCTGTGATTGGACGTAAACAGTTTAGGGTGTTCTCTGCTGAACACAAAAGGAAATTAATGGATGACTGAAAAAGATTATTAAGCAAAAATATATGCACTAAAAGTAATTATGATTTTTTTTAGGTACAGCTTTTTCTGCACTTTTGGGGTAGCAAGGTTGCTTGCAAAGATCCATAATGAGGACAAAGAAAAAGAAAGATTATGAAGAGAAAGAAAGCCGGCATCTTTACCACAGTAGCTAAAAAGTTCAAATGTTTCATTGTTTGTTTGTTAGCGCAGCATACATGCTCATAATGTCCCATCTTATCGTCCCTCAAAGCTAATTCGCTCTGATCAATCCAAAGGTCAAGCAAGTAGCACCTGCTTGTTCGTACGCTGGCTTCATTACATCACCAGATGGTCGACATTTATTCACTTTGTTGCAGCCTTCTATGTTTACTTTCTTGTCTTCTGATTCTGTGTTTGATATCTAACTGTATTTTGTTTTTGTTGTTGCCTCTTCGCCGGGACTTCGTTGAACAGGAGGGTTTTAACCTCAAAGGGATATCTCCAGGCTAAATAAAATCTCAGCCTGCTTCCTGGTTTTATTCATTTAGTTTCCAGCCTCCCTCTGACCGTCCCTTTCCCTCCAGCTCCGGCAGTATCAAAACAACAAAACAATATGCCTCTCAAAATGGCGTACAGTTCCGCTCTGTGCTGATCCACTGAGGCACACTAATAGTCAAGGACAATTCAGCGGCTTGGTGATGAAGCACTGCTCAATAATGTGACAATATAATTCCTGCTTTAATGTTATAAAGTACAAAGAAGCAACATTGTTCCCCACTTTTCCTTCTCCCTCATCTTTATGAACTTTCCCAACATGCTGACGCAGTGAATAATTTGTTTTCTTCATTTCATCAAGTTCAAAGATTCCTCATTCACGTCTTTGCATAATGAAGATATTGATATTATTCAAGGAATGCAACATTTCCTTCACAGCCCAACAAACCTCGATCTAGATTATATAGTCCAAAATTGGGCAAATAAAGCAGAGCAACTTGCATACATTTACATCAGAAACATGCAGTGACGTTGAGAATGAGAGGCACAACCAGCCCAGACGTCTGAAACTAAACGTTTTCCAACATTACGCTGGCGAACCGACCTAGAAAAGTAATTTATCCGAATCCATTTGATGTCAGATTTTTGCTTTCCATTTCATCATGCTCGTTTCCGCCCATGGATTTACTTTTAACGCCACATTGGCTTTGTGAACTTAAAGGGAGTTACCTGACTTTATCGCTGCAGATTCAAGGGCGTGTTGTAAGTAGGTCAAAGTCTGACAGTCATCTCATTTGATTGTGGCACTGTGTTTATCCATGAGGTCAGAGGCGTAGCCAAGCCGGGGCGGCGCCCCAGTTAGGACTCCCTGCGCCCCGGTTGAAAAAAAAAAATCGAGCTTTTTCGATTCTTCATTTTCATGCCGTTTTTTTCTTTCGGTCTTGCGCGAATGTGCTTGCGCTATTCTATGTGCGCGATGTTACCCGTTCACCGTTTGCCTCCTGGACCCGGATGTGGTTTTAGCGATCAGTGAACGGCGTGGGTGATGTTAGATTTTTTTTCATGTGGGCGTGCGCCCCTACTGGAAAAATTCCTGGCTACGCCTCTGCATGAGGTCATACTGGCTTTGTAATTCAGACAACGATCAAGCAAAACATCATTAAGACAATTCGAATCACAACAATTGTTTTCAAAGAAAGGGCCTCGGACTTTGCCAAGTTTTTCTAAAATCACAACTAGTGTGGTGAACTCCACAGAACTTTGTGAGATGGCTTTAAGAAGTGTTGCACTGTGTCAATGTCAGACTGCACTGCAAACTACAACCACAATAACAAGCAAGCATTGCAGCTCTGCAATGAAAAACAAGTTGAACATTCTTGTTTCTACATGACAGTGCCAATTAAAACATTATTTTCTGTACGTCCCACCAAAAGGATTATTTCTATTTCCATTATTTCTTACATAAGGGCCTGATTAATACCAAGATCACAAATAGCGGCCGCTAAATATTCACTCAAACAGATTGGTTCGTGGAAGGGTGATTTATTAAGATTTTTTTTTTTACCAAGTTCCTAGATTACACATACAAAATCACATTTTTACAGATTGCGGTCATTGTTGGCAAAAGGGTCAAAGTAGATGAAAGATGGTTTTGTGCTTTTTAGGCCAGTGGTCCCTAAACACCATTTAGTGTACCTGGTCACGCACGCACACAAGAGGAACGTTTGCAGAGGTATCAAATGAATGCAGAGGTCTTGTGTTTACAGGCCACATGTTGATGCACAGGAAAACACACGCACGCACGCACGCACACACACACACGCGCACACACACACAAACACACACTGTTGTGAGTGTCAACAGTAGTCTCCTGTTTACATGCAGGCAAGGTTCAAGTCCAGCTTTCTATTTAACCCACAGAAACATTTGCAACTCTGAATGCTCACAGACTGAATGATTCACTCAGTTTAATTCCAAGTCAGCGTAGGCCCTGCGGCACTTAAATAATGCCTGCACTGTATTGTGGAAGTTACCAGCCCTTCTCCTTTGGACTTTTGCTACTTTTGCTTCACAGTACAGTGACCGCCCTGCAGGCAATTGGCCTGCGCCCATTGACATTCTCTTTGTTCCATTATAACCAGCAGCCAGCAAAGTTGAATTCATTATTGTAAACAAAAGCCTCAGTCTTCATTGTTTCTCGGAATGAGCATTTTATTGCACTGCCTCTTTAATTATGTGTCTATTAATCATGTGTTGTTTTTTTAATGGATGCCTTTGACTGTGTGTCAAAGCAAATTTGCTCGTGGGAAGTTGATTCCGTTAGAGTCCTGAGCTGGGAAAATTGATTTTGGAACTGTGTCGTTATGGATCTCTTGAACTTTCCTGATTGGCCTTTGCCTCAGCTAAACGCTCCCTCGGGCGTGCTTGATGCCTAGGGGAAATGCAGCCATTTTAAGCCCCCGTGGCTTGTAAACCTTTCAGCTGATAGCGCGGCAGAGCTGCGCTATGAGCTCTTTGATTCACAATGACTAAACATTCAATAGTAAAGCTTGCCCTAAAAGCACAGCCGGAGGGGGTTAAACGTCTGGGATTGATTAGGGAAGGAGATATGCAGTTTGACACCCAAGTTTTTCAAAAGTTGCCGGAGTGAAAACAATTTGCCACCTGTGTCGGAACGAATGTAATGTTCACAAAATACAAGAATGTCAAAATGTAAAGTGGTGCCTTGAGAAAAATAAAAAAGTTGAATTTGTTTCATGACCGCGTCTCAATTCTTGCATTTCAAACATTTCCTTTCATTTATAGCACACATTCACAACACAATAAAACAGACTGCAAACAACATATTTCTTCCTTCAATTTAATGGACATTTTGCTGCTTCTTGAGTTGCAGGAATGGCGCTACACCAGGGCTAAGTTAATCCACCCCAGAAATCCATTGGGTGTTCTAAAATATAAATAGAGATTGTTTATCAGTCAAACCAAGCCTGTAGCCCCAGGATAGAAAAACATCCTGGAGCCATGCGTGTTCTGATGTGCATGCCTTGACCACTTTCAGGAAGTGTGATACAGACATAGGTACAACCTCAGCAATAAATGAAATTCATGGCACAAAAATACCCTATTTAAAAACCCTTAAAACACACTTTAAAATAATACAGGCACATTAAAAAATAATATATTAACAGAATGCCAGAGAGCATTAGATATGACAAAAATAATGTACAGTGTAACTGTGTACCTCCCTCTATGTGTTAACAGCAACCAAACCCATTTGTTTTCCAAACTCATCAATCATGCCCAAAGGTGTACCTGAAAAAATGAACCACCAACCGCTGCTTTCTGGATGCACACTCTGAATCTACTACAAGATATTCAGATTGAATATTAATATAAAATATGGAACTGAAGACGCATACATGTTAAGTGAATTAGCAATATAATAATTGTACATAATGGTACAATATAATAAATATACAAGTCTTAGTAGCAATAGACTAAATCACGTGAAGCTGAATATACTAAAATATTTGAGTAGAAAGTAAGTTTTGATTATGCCCCTCCACAAAAAAAAACATTTTTGTATGAAGAGAAAAGTCCAACATCCCCCACAAACAAGCGCGCCCTCGATCAGAAGGCACATGGCTGGCTGCACAATAAAATGCATTAATTGCAAAAAGTTGACTGCGAGTGACGCCGCTGCATTTTCAGCTCTACGTGTGCTTGTGTGTGTGCGACATCAGCAAAATGAGTCAAGTCAACGGCCACATCAGCACAACACAGTCAAACACAGCGTAATCAATCATAGCTGCTGACTTTGTCGACTGCTTGCGCTTTCACCAGTCAAGGGCCAGCTTTTCAAAATCCTCTAATGAGTGTGCAAAGTGGAAAAGCGGGTCAGTGACTATTGGATGCGGCCTGTCAATCAAGTGCGCTTCCCTGAAGCGCACAAACACACGTTTGTTAATATTTCATGGCCCAACAGCTTTGATGGCTGTTGTTTACAGTGAAACCACAGGGGCTGAAATAATTAGATCTGTATATTTTATCTTCTTATATATAACGTATGCTTTGCTTTAGCCGAGAGGAGACGAGGAACATAAAGAGAGAGCGCAGTGCGTTCTCTTGTGTGACAATCGCTGAGAGTTGTACTACCTTAAACAGCCTTGAGCGAGGCTCAACATAACTTACTTTCCTGTAGGAGCAGTTTTGCCAAGGAAAGGCTTCATTTGAGGAATAACTTTCGAATTTTAAGAAGCAATTTTTTTGAAGCTTAGTTCTTAGGACCCATGGCAAGGTTTTTATTGCGTAAATATGACAACGTAACAGATGGACAATCGGTTTGCTTTTTATACAAGCAACACTTTTTCATGTGTTAAATTCCTATTGTGCAAAGCAGCAAACATTTTCAGTGTAAATTTTTTAGAACTCCATCTGCAGTTAGTTTCTATTACTGATTTAGCTACACTAATAGCATTTATCCATTTATTTGGGTTGCTTTTGGAACAGAGCAAAAATCACTTGCCTTCAACCTTTAGATGACTCCCATGTATAGTATGGTTTCCACATAATTATTGTGTAGAGAAGTACTAAATGTATATATAAAACATTGAATATCATTTAGCGTGTAAAGTTTCACATCATTTTTGAAGTAACAACACCCACCGTTATTTTACACCAGTCTGAATTACATCGTTAGGGCTCAACTGGCTGAATTTATCGGGCATACTGGGAATTTTTACATTTTTATTTTTTTTTACTTTTCTCCTTTTTTCTAAGGGACTAACACACAACTCATTGGTCAATATAAAATAGACACAGTGTACTGAAGCCATTAGGATTTACGACAAAGGTACCCTCACCCCTTGTAAGGTAATTTAGAGGGGGCATTCATCAGAGGCCGACTTACCGTGAGGTAAATTTCAATTTCCTTCGAGTCGTCACTGTTTAAATCTAACCACAAACACACATAAAATGCTTTATCTGTCACAATTGGTTGTAATGCATCCCGTTCCCATTTCCTACATTTGACTGCACCATTTCACTGCTTGTGCCGACTTGATTCCGAAAGATGTCAGCCAAATGAACTTGCTGGATAGAGGGCAGCAGGTAAGCCAAGTTTTTTTTTTTTTATCAAAACTACAAAACATTTTAACGGTTTACAGCAACAAGAGCCAGACTCACATATATAGAGCACCGCTGTCTGCATCAGCCAAAGAGGCTGCAAAACAGATGAAGTGGAAAGTGACACGACTGACACTTTTCATGACCGCGATGTGACTAATAAAATTGTCAAAAAGGCAAATATGGAATATTTAACATCTTTATCAAACACAGCTAAAGTGTTGAGATGATTCACTAGTTATATCATAATCCTCAAGAGGGCTTTCAAGGACTTCATATGACTCAGGAAATAGGAGGAGTCACATTTTGGTAATAAATATCACTCTCCTGACAGTGGGAAGGAGAACATGATTTTGTAAATAGTAACTTGAGGGTTAGGTTCAGCAAGAGGTTGAATTTATTTCATAAAACATCATAACTATAAATTACAACCCGTAAAATCTGTATTGTGCTAGCACACAAAACATAAAAGTACCTCCAAACATGTATGTGCTAAAAGAAAAAGTAAAGATATGTTTTTAAATCAGTGTGAAAAGATGCATTTGAAACAGAAAATCAACATAGAAATTATTAATTTCCCCAGAGTATTTTTTTCCAAAAGCGATAAAGACGAAGGAAAAGGGATACATGATGGATTGGGATGGGGATGGGGATGGGGATGGGGATGGGTGGGGATGGATGGGGATGGGTGGGGATGGATGGGGATGGGGATGGGGATGGATGGGGATGGATGGGGATGGATGGGGATGGATGGGGATGGATGGGGATGGATGGGGATGGATGGGGATGGATGGAGATGGATGGATGGAGATGGATGGATGGAGATGGATGGATGGAGATGGATGGAGATGGATGGATGGAGATGGATGGATGGAGATGGATGGATGGATGGATGGGGATGGATGGATGGGGATGGATGGATGGGGATGGATGGATGGGGATGGATGGATGGGGATGGATGGATGGATGGATGGATAGATGGATGGATGGGGATGGATGGATGGATGGATGGGGATGGATGGATGGATGGATGGGGATGGATGGGGATGGATGGATGGATGGATGGATGGATGGATGGATGGATGGATGGATGGATGGATGGATGGATGGATGGATGGATGGATGGATGGATGGATGGATACATACATACAACTGGGCATAATCACATATGTTCTATGATGCACTGTGATTGACCAGTCTGTGAAAAGGTAAATTATACCTGTGGTCCTTTTGAGAGGCAATTGGCGAGAAATCTCCCAATGTGGTTCTGACATTGACACCAAGTCCAAAGGCAGGGATGACTAAGTCGGTGCAACACGCTTTCCGCCTGAATCCAAACCTATACGAATAGACAACAGAGGTTTTCTCAGTGAAAATCGATGTGGCTTGGTGTTTATTTTCACCCGCTGGCTCAGATAAGACACACAGACATGCACGCATACACACACACACCGGAGGCAGTGTGTTTCACCGGGGGAACAAGTGATTGTGATGTGCTCATTCTCGGCTGGGTGTTTTGATGAGCAAGTGCTGCTGCATCCTGGTAAGTTTCCTCTAATAATGCATCTTGCAGCAAGAGAAGAAGAAGCACAAAGAAAAAAAGGGGAATCTGGAGATGCCGCCTACGTCGGCCTTGCGTTATGAATACGAAACAGCTTACAAATGGAGTAACTGAGGGGTGAACTTGTGAGAAGACAGTGAAGAGCCTGTAAACATCTGTGTAGTGGGACTGTCGGCAACTTGTTTGATTCTTTTTGTGGATTTTTACACAGTAATGATGTTTGCCACTGCCTCTGGCCTTGCTGTTGCTCTCCTGCAATGAAGATATCGTGGCTGGCTGAGAGAACTTCATCAACTTGATTAATGGTTGACTTTTAAATTGTTTGACTTTCAAAACATATTCTCCTGAGGGAATATCGGTAAACACTTGTGCAACAACATTATCTCAGTTTTCTACTCCCCTCTTGAAAACATTTAATTATTTTCAATTGAGTGAATTGATCACATTAAAGGTCGGAAAAGTTTTGAAATTATTTATTGTGGTCTCAACTTAACCTGGTATTTGAACAGGGCTGTGTAGACTTTCTATATTCACTGTGTATTCTCACAACGGGGTGCCGTTTACAAAATGCCGACTCTTTACTCCATGCATCTGTGAGGCTTCTTTGAGGACTGTTAATGCTAGTAAAATAGAGGGAACGTCTTGTGCCTCCTCCTCCATTTCCAGGACTTGACAAATGAAGGAAGAGGCTCCATGTTGAGAGCTGCAGGTGCGCAGCCCCTCAGACAGCTTTATCTAATTCGTCTCTGTTATGGTCTTTTGAAGAGTCAGCGCCATCTTCAAAGTGTTGAGTTTTCAACTCGGCTGATTACGGCTCCATCGGTCGTTAAATGAGCATCGTGACGTTGCCCTGAGAGGACTGAATCAAAGTGTGTATGGCGCACACAAAGCAGGAATGACGCTTCCTCGAGTGTACCAAATGACGGGTGCTAAGACTCATTGATTATTGATGTATGGTCTTCAGTCATAAACCCAAGGCTTGATAGTTTCTAATCCCAAACCTGCACTGCTCAAGTGAACCACAAGAGAGGGAACATTGCGAAAAGATCAGAATTCTAGTCAGCATTTAAAATGCGGGTTCTCAAATGTCTTTCCTGTATCCTTTTCAAAACCAGTGTTAGCAAACCTCTATACGGATTTTTGAGCAGATTTTAAGGGCCAGTTGCATGAAATAGATAATCAAACACGGTTTCTTCAATTTATCTTAATATTTATAAAACCTCGTACCAAAACAGCTTGACAAATTGTCTGCAATGGAGACCACCTTCCACTCCCATCGTTCCGTGTGTGAAGGTTAACAGTCAGACTTTTCATTATCAAACACTAAGGGTTAACTGATTCACCTTTGGAACTACTGAAATTACTTATTCACCTTACTCAAACATTTTTATGATTTCTTTTTGACAGAGCAAGAATCACATTGATGTTTAGTGCTTCTGGCTCCAGGATGCTTTGGGTATCAAGGGGTCAAAGATCTTACTGGGTCCAGCTACACTTAATGGGTTTTTCTGTCTATTTCTAAGAGGAGGCAATTGTTTCATGGAAGCTGGTGTCTCACTGTGAGAGTACAATTTGTTTTGAGCTTCAACAATAATGATGAATTGCCGGTGTACGATGCATTTGCAGACTCACGTTCACATGGAGGCTTAGGCCGACAACGCAACACTAATGGAAAGTACACTGCATTTAGGACAATTTTACTATTTTGTTGCTCTTGTCTTCCAAATCAGAACATCACAGTGAGATTCAGAAGCTCGACTTTCTCACCCAATCAGAGAACTAAAGCAGTGGTGGGCAACCTAAGGCCCGTGGACCTTATATAGATTGTGAGTGCATTTTAGTTGGCCACCAATTCTAAATAAGATAAAACCTCAGACGTGTTCAAAAAGCCCCACCCCGCAATAAAACCTTCAGATTCACAATTACCACAGAGCATTGAAATACGAGTTGAATTTGTGGATAATTAACTATCACCTTAAAGATGATCATCTTTCCCCAATGAAATTTAAAGAAATGCCATTGAACAGGAGTTTTTCGATGAATTGTTGAAAACCGCAGATTTCAAATCAACACAGAAATCAAACTCCTCCACCCATAAGTTCTAGATCCTATTGAAAGTGCTATCCACATAGGAGATCTTCTCCCTTAAAAAAAAAAAACTCCCAACCTAAATTTAAATGACAGTCGCTGGCGTTGTTAAATGTGCTTTGAACATTTTCTCAACTTCTCATATTAGGCCAAGTTGAAAACATATTCAATTAAAATTGCCTAGAGCTAGCGATTGTTCGTTTTATGAAACCTTGACCTTCGGTCGAGAACACTTTGCATCAGACGGAGACCCAATATCACAGGTTCATGCTCTTAAATCTGTATGCTGCAATGCCACTGCGAAGAAGAAGAAGAAAAAAAAAGATAGAGTTCAAGTCTACCACTTGAGTGTGAGGCTGTAAAGGGACTTTTATGCGATTGCCAGCACAATCATTTAGAAAGAGAGGGAGGGAGAGAGATAGCCTCTGAAAGTTTTGAGGATTTAAGTATTACAGGGGACATATGGAAAATGGACTCTGCTGTTTGTATATAAATACAGTAGTTGGACCACTGGAGTGCCGGCACGTCTATCGATAAAAATCTTCAAATTTCAATGACATAATCAACAAGATTAGCCAAGGATTCAGAGCCACGTTCCAGTGATGACTGGAGTTTGGCCACTGACAACACCCAACCAAGCACCATGGTGACTTTGCCAGGAGTAGCTTCACGCACGAGCCATGCACTTGCAGTTTGACCAGGGATGTGTGAAACACTACATCAAAAACACAGAGCTAAGCAGCGCTGTACCAAGTTTAGTTATCTCACAATTTTAGCTTAAAAAAAACAAGTTCAACTTTACAATTTGAGAAAACAAACGTGGCTCTTGGTATTATAGTCTGCAATGAAAGGGTGCCATGACAGGGTGCCAAAAACACTAAATTCAAGTGTACAGTCAGCACTTGGTGTTCTTTAAGGTCGGGTTTCTTCTTATTCATGTGTTGCAATTCAACATAAATCCATTAAAACGTCTCGATGTATAATTTGGGGAGAACCCCATCAATTGGTAGGCATCAAAAGGAGGCAGAGACATCAAATAAAAGCATTTTTATCCATCCACAGAGATAAATAGGAGGAGTAAAACGGGCCTGAGTGTTTCCCATCTTTTACTGTCAAAACGAGGGCGATGATCCTGACTGACGTCTCCAAAAAAATTCAAGGCCCCCGGGCGACTTGTTTTGACATTGAAGGTCACGGCGCTTCGGAGTGCAACTTGGAGAATATGTTGCAATAGTGTGGAATGACCCAACACCATTCAAGAAGCAGAAAATATAAACTGATTGACTGATGGGTTTGGTTGGACAAACGTATGTTTTGGTTTTGTACAGACATGCAACTGTTGTGGGGTGGCATTTACATTTTTGTAGATAATCGTAAATATATGTGATGTGTTACTATACCAGCTATATGGAAGTAATGTATGCTAGTGGACCAAAACAACGTTGAAGTAATGTATGCTAGTGGACCAAAACAACGTTAACGAGTGAGACGCCGTCCCACAGCAGTGTGTGAGAAGGATTTGCCGGGCTCTTGTGACCATCTCTGTTTTTTTACACACCTTTGGCAGTATATTTTATATCACCGGAAAGCCTGTTTATGTGCCTCTTAAATGATGCCCCATTTAAAATCTATTTGTGGGATGAGCAGCTCAACCAAGTATGTGTAAAATGTGCCAAATGTTCACTGTCGATGCCAAGCATATTATTCTGCTCTTGCTAGTATACAAACTCTTTTTGATGGACTAGATAATTGAAGTCATCATTATAGACTTACTCCACTAAAGCACCAATATCTGTGGTTTATAGAAATATTTTTTGTTGTGTGGGATGTTGTGTGTGGAGCCACAGTTGCTATAGAAATTTTCAGCCATTTATTGAACATGGGGGGATGGTCAAGAAATTATGTCATCACAATGAACCCAGTCACACGAGAGCTGCCGTCAGATGTTAGCCTAGCCAAACCGGAAATTGCAAAGTTTGGTTGAGATCCAAATTGTCCACAGGCCAGTCACATTTCTCCACCATCGTTCTGGAGACAGGGCCTCTTCTGAATCTGACACTTTTCTTAATTTTCCTAGTCAAGTGAGATGACAGAAGTAATTGGAGAAAAGTTGTTTGAATTCTAAAAATGCTCAGCAATGGAACCTCAATAATTTTGGCCTTTTGTGAGAAAAAATACTTGATCAACCTTTGTGAGCACGTTATACATATAATTCTTGATAAAATTTAAAGCAACAGGCCAGCGACAAACATTACTGATGAAGTGGGAAGGGGCATTTGTTTATAGTCAATCTTTGGAAAAGAGTTATTTCACCACTTTAACCAGTAATACTTGCTATCGTGCGATACCTTGTTTAAGACAAAAAGGGAGTGGCATTCAATTTATCCTCTAATTGAAAGAAAGTTTTCATCTCGTGACGTTTTCGCAAAGGTTCGGTAAAGATGGGGGTCAGAAGAATTGACTTCCGAAAGAGGCCTGTAGTCTCCGATAAACATCACTCTATCGGTCCCAGATTGTGGCGATATCGGGTTGCCACAGGTCGCAGAATCTCATCGAATTATCTCTCTGCATTTAGAGTGCCTTTCATGATGACAAACTATTTTTGGGGGAATGAAAATGGCGTCGCCCAATCTCAAACTTTGATCAGACATTTGTTTTTCAACACTACTAAAACTGGGAAACAAAAACCTCAGAAACTAAATGAAAAGAGGACAAAGAACAAGAATATTTGCCTTGATTAGAAATTATTGAATATAATCTAACCACCAGTATTTATAATATAATGGATTTTACTTTTTCCAGTTTAACACCCCGACCCCCCGCCCCCCCTCCAGGTTTCACTGCAAACCATAGCTCCAAATCAAAAGCATATTTTACTCTTGTTACCAGGTCTTTTTTTTTTTTTTAATTTACGGCGTGTCTCCACGAGTAGGCTAGTGATGAAATTTGGGTTCCATGGTGATGCAAACCACGACAAAGATGACAAAAGATTTCTTTCAGAGTCATTTGAATCAATTTGGCAACGTGTGGGGAGGAAACTAAATGGATCACGCTCTCCCCCTCTCTCCCAAACTACTGGCTAAAGTATGGTCCATTAAGCAATTAAAGAGATTGCGCCTCTTCCATGGAGACCATTAACTCATTATCCCGCTCATTTTATCCCAGTAATGACAGAGTAAGATATTGTTCAAGGCTTCTTTGAGGAAGTTCGCCATGTTTTTTGTAGGCGGGTATGTTAGAAAAAAGGCAATTTTTTTGTATATTTGGCGATGGTTTAGTCCATAATACCATTCACCGCAGTTGTTTCTTGTTGGACATTGTAATTGCTAGTAGCATCACTGTCCATTAAAAAACAAAACATTTTGTGATTTGTATTGTTTGTTCTCCGTAAACTACCGTATTTTCCGGACTATAAATTGCACCTAAAAACCTAAAATTTTCTCAAAAGCCGACAGTCCGCCTTATTGTCCAGTGCGCCTTATATATGGACCAAATTCCTAAATTTAAACTGGCCCGAAGCATTGTGTCACGAAATCAATCATAAATGGCCCGCTGAAGACTATGAATCATGAATTAAAAAGACTATGGATCATTATTTTGTGATTATAAAGTAATTTGTTGCGTCTGAAGTTGAAATAAAAAAGATAAAATGGAGAATGATTTGATTTTGATTAGAAATCTGACATGATGCATTAATGGTGCGCCTTGTAGTCCGGTGAGCCTTATATAAGGACAACGTTTTAAAATGGGCCATTCATTGAAGGTCCGGACAATACGGTACATAAAATAAGTCTTTGTGGTTATTATAACATTCTGTACAGGGGCACAGGGGTGCAACAATTCTGATGGAATGTTGAGGATGGGTTGGTGTATCTGTAGATGTAGTTATAGTTACAGGAAAGATTGCGCAATTTATAGCACCTGCACAAGGTTGGACAAAAAACGTGAGTGGTACTTAAGGAAGCAGACAGTGGTGAACGTGGTGATGTTGGAAAGTATATGGGTGAAGACTGGAGTGTCACACACCGTCACATAGTGTCACCAGACTTGATGGAGAGGCCTGACGCACTACCTTTTTCCACGCTGAAGACAAAGATGAAGATAACAATGGGCTGTAACCCCCGTCCAGTCCATCAGAGGGTAGCGGTGAATCTATCCAAGTCTATCATTTCCATCACACAGTGTCGCGACACAGATACACAAGAAGCACGGTCATGAGGTATGTCAGCTGCGGTCAGCTGATTCAGCCAATAAACTGCAAGAAATAAAGTCACTGCTATTGCCTTAATAGTTGCTCCGTTTGCAGCCGCATCATGGTTCACTGCAGCCGTGACTGACAGCAACGCTGACAGAAGAAGAAAGACTGAGTGATGGAATATGGGACAAAATTCAGCCCAAAGCTGTAGCCTAATTATTCTTCGACGTCCTTTCCCCATCAAGAAAGTGGTCAGAAATATGTTTGTCATCTTTTAGATACAATACTCACTAAATATTTCCAGATAAATGGCACATGGGTGCAAAACTGGTTAAGCTGGTTAGCGCATGTGTCAGAGTTACGAATTTGAATTGTGCTCTGATCTTCTGAACGGATTCTGTGTCCTTCCACTTTCCACACACATTTTAGTTTCCTTAATAAGTGACTATAAATGTTAATGTGAGCGGAAATTGCTATTTATCTATATTGTCCTGTGACTGCCATTTGCTTAATAAGTGAATATTCACTTTCAATTTCACTGTTGCATGGCAATATTGAAAGGCTGCTAACAAAGTGACATTTTCTGGACTACGAACTCTATCAAACAGATGATTATATTTGGACAGCTCAGTGCATAAAATATGGCAAGGACAGATAGATCAAATGAACGCAAGAGTCTTTGAAATCCAGCCATATATAATTTCAAACATCTGCGTTGGAATGTGTCCGTGAGGCTTAAGATAATGGCTTTATGGATAACCATTACCTGATCAAAACGCTGAGACAATGTAAATGACTGGAGGCTTTGAGGCTAAGCGAGATTTGAGTTGTACTTGAGAAAATGCAAATAAGTTGGCACAAGTCCGATTTACAGGCCACGGGCGGATGGCGGCGGGCTGCTCAACAACAATAAAATGTACTAGGTCGAGAGATCGATCAAGCCCAAGGGCAGGCAGATAGAAATCCCCGTTGATCTTGCTCATCTCTCTCAAAGCCGACTGCGCCGTGGCAAGGAGACAGTATTATGACACGTGCAGCACAAGGTGGCGAGGTCGAAGTTTGAAGGTGGAAAATAAGATAATGGCAGGACCACACGATGGGGCGGGGTCACAGACATTATGGGCGCACCATAAAAAGGAAACAAGATCTTGGCTGTATCTATCCATCCATTTTCCAGAGTATTTGGCCTCCTAAAGGTGAAACGGGTTCCTGGAGCTTAACTGAGATGACTTTGGGTGAAAGGTAAGGTGCACCGTGGGCCGATTGCCAGTCAAATGCAGGGAAACTGTAATTCTGAAATCATCATGAGGGATGTAGGGATTCAAAAACAGCTCTTGCTGTCCAGATTTTTTTTCCCCAACCTTTATCATTATTAAGGTTTAAATTATAGAAACGTGAAAAAGTGTAATAGAAAACAGCCAGGCAAAACAAAAGACAAATACTAAATACCGACAAGGAAAAAAACAAAACAAACAAAAGCAAGGTCCAAGGATGATGTTTACGGAAAAGCAAACATACCTCATGTAAAACAATATACTACACAAGATACATGAAATATTTATAAATAGTCTTATTGGGTAAATGAACATGCCGTTCCTGCCTCTTTGAAGGCATTTGGAGTAAGTAATTTGCACCAGAACATCACAATGCTGATAAGAATCCCCACAGTGGGGCAGTATCTCCAGAACCAATATTTTCTAATAGCCTTTTTCCTCATAACCTTTAAAGATAAATGTCATATTTACTAAGTCTTTCTGGGATACTTCCAAGAAGGTTGTGAATGATATTAAAACACAAAACCTTTGAATAATCTTTGCCAAGGTCAGGGCCAAAAGGCTTTTAGGAGACATGCCAATGGTTGATATTGAAAGGTATAGAATGTACGTTTTCTACTCTATATGACCCAAATTTTCCCTTGAGGAACATCCAGAAAATCAATTTAATACCAAAAAAATCACAGTTCCCAAAACAATCTGAGGCTCATCTGTGTTGGTCCATCTTTGGAATCAATCAGGACAGATTTAGCGAGCCTTTTGAGTATGCTAACTGATGAGTACTTATAATCTCCTTTCATCGCTGTGACTGATCGATACCTCTCAATGCCGTCTGTAATTGAATTGCAGGGAGCCCGAGGTGATTTTGTTGGATTTCAATTTGTTGTTAAGATATGAATTGACATTCAAGCCCAGAGGACATCAGGCCCTCCTTAATGTGCCACAACAAAAGTCTCAGTTTTAAACCAACAACAAATCAATGACTAACACTTCTGTTAGACAATAAAATTAAATAATAAATATCATTAAACTTTCCTCAAAAGCCAATGGTCACACACGAGGGATTAAAGATTTTCAAAGGTTACTTCAGGGCCGGTGCGGCAGCTTGAGAGAGAAACAAATACGCACACACACACACACACACAAAAAACAATATACAACACTAAAATATTTTTGTTTTGTCTGTGTGGCCGCTTGATTAAGAACCGCTGATCTTGATAACAATTAATAGAAAGTACAAACAAATCTGGAATCTTCAAATAGTATTAGTTGCCCAACTCATTTCAGTTAATAATCAAGCTCAAGTGAAGTGACTGAGCAAAGAAATGGACAGCACAATTTGAACCGAAAAGAACATAGCACATACCTGTTCATTAAGTCAGTTTATAGTTGGAGGAGGAAGTCTATGAAAAGTATCTTAACAGTGGCTGCCAATGTGAAGCTTTCTATTAAATAAAAAGGGAAAGAGGACCTTATTTAACTATTTTCCATCTCAGGCATCAGTGCACTTTTCTCTTTGAATACATGTAAAATTACAGGGGGGAAGCAAAGAAAAGGGGTGCAGGCATGGCAGAA
This sequence comes from Syngnathus typhle, assembly GCF_033458585.1. NCBI lineage: Eukaryota > Metazoa > Chordata > Actinopteri > Syngnathiformes > Syngnathidae > Syngnathus > Syngnathus typhle. The sequence goes on along the minus strand of NC_083738.1, from coordinate 15,854,947 downwards.
TGAAGAAAGCGCGAAAGGCCAGGATCTTGTTAAAAGCCCCCATGTGCCAGCCAGGGGGAGGCTGAAGCTGCAAGTCATTAAATGTGCCGGAAAATGGTTTGGGAAAACATCTAGGCAATTCAGAGGAGAATGTTTCGCAAAATGACGAGCGGAGTGATGTTTGACAGCAGAAGGTCAAATAGTAGTAATAGATGCTCGAAAAGATTTTCACTTTCAAGCCTGAGCTAACAGAAAACATAAAAAGCCCTCTATTTCAGTCCGTGTTTGCACCTGCTTTTTAATTTTATGTGATTTTCCAGAATGTGTCAACACTCCACAGTGGACACTCGATTGAGTGTCAAAAATGTACATTATAAAAAAAAACACTCATTTATTTAAGCAATTCAATTAATACAATTAATAAACGACATCTAAGCCATGATGTGTTTTACTTACATCTTTTTCATGATTTCATCATATTAGACATTAAATATGAATTTCTGCAACAGCAGGTATAGCGACAATAGTTAATCAGGATCGTTTTACAATTGTAAAGGCCTTCAGATACCGCTGCTGTTTACGAAGGTAAAATGTGCAATCGCTTGCAATAGCAAAGATGTTGAAATGCTAAATTGACTTAATATCATAAATTTCTTGATATCTTCCTTCAATAGAAAGATGGTTTTCACTATATCCTCCCAAGTACACCGTTGTTGTGAATGTTTTTTTATATGTGCCCAAAGTGAGCCGAGATAGGCTCGCCTGCGACCCAAATGAGAACAAGCCAGCTCCACCTTAGAAGAAAGGGGAAACGGTTTCTCATAAAACCCAAAATGAATGCTGTGGCAGTGTTTAATTGTGTGAGATCCCTTTTGAAAAACATTGCTTTGTCCTTTTTTTTTTTTTTGTCCAACTTCACAATGAACAAAGCAGTAGCTGGTTTTGCTCAAGGTGAGCCATATAACTCAACATCATTTTACTGCAAAACGTTCCGGTAAAACGTGTCTATTTTTTCCCGGAATGTTACATCCTTTCCTTGACGCTATTGTTCTATAAGCGTCAAGTACTGTAATTTCTGGACTATAAAATGCTAGTTTTGGCACAAGCTTTTAACCCTGCAGTTTATAGTCCGGTGTGGCTTATCTACGGATTTTACATGGATTCATCATATGGTAAGAGGATTTGTTTTGGTAATACGGATAATAGAAATGAGGACAGTTCATTGAAAACACCTGCGACATTTAGTCGGGTGCGGTTTATACATATATGAACAGAACGGGATTTCCCCCTAATTTTAGCTGGTGCGGCTTATAGTCCAGAAATTATGATAATTATATTTGACTTGTACAGCACTTTAGGGCACTTCTAGTGCTTTCTCAGTGCCACCCTAACAACTAGATGTTCAGTAACTTGCTCAATGACACTTGGGCACAGTACCAGGGGCTCAGCATGGAACCCACAACCGTTGGTTTGGCAGACATTTTGCCTCTAGCCAAAAGTCAACTGGGATGTACTCTGACTCATCCGAGAACTCAAATGACGACAAGGGCAATAGAAAACGAGTGAATTGGTGAACAGGTTTCATTTCAAATGTACTTTTTGATTTTTAACTCATGACGTTGTGATACAATTCCTTGACTTTGCTTTTTTTGACTAATTGACAACCAATCCATGGCATCGTCCATCTTTTACACAGTCGGCTTCCCCTGACACTTACAGAATCCGTTGTGCAGGAAATGGATGGATGGATACTTCCAGCTTAATTTTGATGTTTTGGCGAGTAAGGGGAGAGTTTTCTCATGGCAGCACAGAAGAAATATTGTAAATTCTATTCCTTGTCATCTTGTGGTGAATGATTTGTGAGTCGGGGAGCACTGTAAAATAGTGGTTAGCACGTGTGCTTCAAAGTTATGCAGTTTGCATGTTCTCCCAGTACATGTGTCAGTTTTCTTTCCTACCTTCCAAAAATGTGCATGTAAGGTTCACTACGGGCTCTAAATTGTCCATAGGTGTAAACGTAAGACGATTTTTCTTCATGCCCAGTGCAAGTATATCACAAAACTGTGAACATGGGGGAGGTTTTCTTTCTTTGGAATTTTTATTCACAGGAGCAAGTTTAAGTTGAACAGTTGGCAATATTGTGAAGAAAAGAAAACAGGTTAGAGAAGAGAATGTCTGCTTTCATCTTAGCCTTGCAGGAGAGAGAAAAAATAAAGCTCTGGTCTCATAGCTCCATACTGACCTGGATCAAAGAGAATCCTGATCTGATCTAAATATCGTTTGAATCTTTCATGCTAGCTGGGGTGAAGCTTAAATCAGACATGGCTGCAGAGGTCTCTGATAAGCAGGTGGCCTCTCGTTATCATATGGGAACCTCAAATGTTTTTACTTCACATGTATGGCCCCGAACGGAGGCTGTGTACTATATTTTAAACGGAACAAAAATATTACACTTGCGTATTACAATTAAACATAGAGAAATGCAGTGAAACATCAACAATGTAGATTGATTGGGTAGAGCAAATAAATTGAATGGCTCTAGAACACCAACATGGACATCCACTTACACACACGCCATTTTGATTGACTTTGGGAAAAGGCATTTGTACAAACACTTTTTCTGATTAATAATTTAAATTTCTTGTATGTTACAGTGAAACGGGAGAAATTAAAATCAATTGCGTACATGCAAATTCCTAAGCAAAAGACACAACTAGCAGTTAATTGAGAAACAACATCTATTAGAATTAGATGCCTTTATTTGAGGAAATACATCCATTCTTAAGGTATATGCATGAGGACAGGCTTGCACGCTGCATCACTGAACTATCAATGACTTTGGAGTTGGACGGACTAAAGACCGCGGGTGTTAAATAATGAAGCAGTGCATGGCAGATATACAATACGCATACAACATGCAAATACTAATGACGGCATAAATCACCTGCATCCCCTGTGCCTCTTTCGGCAGCCTTCAACTGATTTCAATTCAATTCACACATCGGTTCGGCTCACGCCTAAACGCTCAAAGCTGGATGGTAAATAGAGGCTTGATGATGCTTGAGAGTGCTGCATTTAAAGACCACTTTCTTTCGAGAAGAAAGCACAGGACAAATGCATTCCGAGTTTATTATGCATATGCCAGTATGAGCTTTGATGTGTAAGGCAAAGAAACTGGCACATGCATGAATTCAATTTGCATGTTGAACACTAATATTTCCATAGCAGCTGATAGGCATCAGCAAGTAGCAAGCTGGTTGTTGGATGAAGAAAACAAGGTGGAGTAAATCTGACTCCGTCAAGTCGTCCAAGTTTGTTGTATTTTGTACTTATTTGCGTGTTTCTGTAATGTCACTTTTAACCACTAGATTGCTGGACACTCATTTAGTTTGAGATGGTGTAAAATTGCAAGAAGGACAAAATTGGACATTTTTGTTGCAAACTATTGAATATCATTTGCTGTAATCCTGCTTTTTAATCCTACAGAAAGTGACAGCTGTGGTTCCTTTTGTAATGTACATCTTTGGGCAGTAATATTGATATAGTATATATTGACGTGATCATTTGGTTTGGAAAACTGGGTTTGGTTCCTGTAAACACACAACTCTTACAATTTGCACAATATTTATGTTACACAATGCTCTCGCCATCTTCATATATGTTTTTAACATTATGCTAAAAGTGTTTTTAAAGTAATTAAGTGCTATCAATATTTTTGTACTGTAAACAAAGTATTTCTACATCTGAGATTTCACTTATTGAGGGATGGTCTGGAATTTAACCTCCACAACGGAGGGGACGTACATTATTTCTGGTTTTATAGGCAAGATTTAAATCTTGAGATTATGGCTCAATGACTGTTTGCATCTGTCTAGGCGCACATGCTCACTCCTGCATTATGTGTACTTAATGACGTGTCAAATGTAATTAGATAAATCTATCCATTTGGGCTCCTTAACGAGACTCAAGTCCACGTGCTTGCTAATGAGCCGGTATCCAATCATTCGTCCTGGGAGAGGAAGCTACCGCAGACGTTCACTAGAGTCACACATTAAATCCACCAATTTATCTTTGAGAGGCGACTTTTGCAACATAGCAAGTAACAAGAGCAGGCGTGCACACATTCACTAATTATGTATAATCATCACTCCACCATGAGAATGATGCTCCATTGGATTATGCTCTGTTGTAACTGGAGCAGAAGTGGTATTTGTCTTATACAGTGGTGTTGCACAACCACTAACAGGTATCAGTAAACAGATGGGCTACAAAGCAGAACAGTCAATTCTACTATACAGTGGTCCTCCAATTTAAGAGTTTTATTTCTTCCATTGTTCCTATAATGCCACAAGTGCACATGTGCATGCGTGAATAAAAAAAAATATTTTGTTGCAAGTATTTGGCCTATATTATACCATTACGCTCGAAATTAACTAAGTGAAAATGTTTATTTGTAATATTATAATTTTTATGTAGCTGGACTGCATGATTTTCATCCTGCAGTTTTTCCCTATTGTGCATGCAGAAGTAAATAGCCAGTTGCATTTTGGGAAAGATGCTACGTTTGTAGCATTAAGCGCCAAGTTTGTTCAAACATGCGTGAGTACGTTTGACTCTATGTGCGAGTATATTTGAGCGTATTCGCAGGAATGTTTGAACATATTTGCCAGTACGTTCGTATATATTTAAATACCTATCTAAATACATTTGAATCTACTGGCCAGTTTGTTTGAACATATTTGCTAGTCAAAATATGTTTACTCCACATTGGCAACCCCACGCCTCCATAGGAAAGGACTAAAAAGTCATCTGGCAGACTGGAATGAACTGTTATAGTCTTCCGCCCTTGAATTTGTACCTTAAACGTTTTTTCCCCATTGAAAAGAAAAGCCCTCGTTACAGTGAATGTCAGCATTTCCTAAACCGTGAATTAGTTGCTTTTTATGGACACTGGAGAAAAATAGTGGGTGAGAGACGGTGCCCTTTCTTGCCACGACACATTCCAATTGCCGTCTCAAGAAATGTTAATCTTTTACACACTCGGACAGGCTTAAATGTAACTGGACCTCACCAAGCCTTTTTTTTTGTGGAGCCTTTAATGTACACTTTCAAGTCTTGAAAGGTCACTATACTATAAGAGTCTTCTGCAAGTTAGAAATGAAAGTTTTTCTTCAAAACGTTGATGCCGTACCTCTCTTGCGAAACACCTTGACAGTGATTAGACAAGGAGTTAAATGCTGCGATTCAATCACAGCTAATAACAAGCACAGTAAACCGTGAATTAAAATGCAAATGTTTCCAGTTTCATTTATTATCACGAGACAAAAAAAAAATAGCATGCATTTATAACTTCAGGGTTATTACATTCACAAGCAAAGCATTTACGGTTACATTTATATCAGGAAATAGAAGCTTCTATTTTTTAATGCCTTGTGGATTTAATGATACAGTTGGCAAATGTTTAATGCTTTTAAGGCTTCATAATTCAAAGAGTGTGCCCGCTGACATGTGTCATGTCTCGTCCCCAGTTTTGTTAGGTTGTAATCGTCTCCGTCTGTCTGTGTGCTCATGTCCGTGTGTCTGTGTGCTCGCCCCTCCCTTCCGTATTCACCTGCCTCTTGTTACCTGTCTTGTATTTAAGTTCTGTTTGTGTGTCACTCCCTGTCGGAGCATTGTGTTACGATGCATGTGTCACTGTCATGAGGTTTGTTTGGTTCCTGTTTTTTGTTTCACGTCTTTGTCGGTCAGTCCTGTTGGTTTTGTTGTTAGGTCACGTCAGTTTGCCGAATCTGTCTTCTTGAGTTTGCTTCAATAAACCCTGGTCCAAGCTGCACTTGGTCGCCCTGCTCCATTTCCACACACTCCGCCCGTGACAGAATGCTCCGACCACTACAGCGACCAGCGCTTGGACCTCCCTCCACCATCAGCTCCCACTGCGACGCCCGATCCACGTCCATCGTCCGAGCAGGTTCCAGCGCGATCGGCTCCGCTGTCACCATCGAACTTCGCTGCCGCGACGCCGGACCCGCGCTCGCCTTTGGAGTGCTTCTGGCGACAGCAGCTTCGCGGCCGCAATCGAACTCCACTGCGGCGACGCCGGACCCGCGGCCGCCATCGGAGTGCCTCCCGGCGTCATCAGACTCGCGGTCGCCATCGGGCTCCACCCCAGCGTCGCAGGGCCCTTTGACGTCGCCCGACTTCAAGCCAGCTGCGCCGGACCCGCGATCGTCCCTGACCCCACTCCCACTGCTGCGGCGCGTGGTGGCTCTTGCTGCTGCCACAGCTCAGCCTTACGAATGCCGCTCATCGCGGTCCGGACTTATTTTTAGCTGCCCAAGTGCGGGTTTTGTGTGAGTTGCTGCCCGAGTGCGGTTCGGTTCTCCTCGTCGCCGCCCGAGTGCGGTTCGGTTCTCCTCGTCGCCGCCCGAGTGCGGTTCGGTTCCCCTCGTCGCCGCCCGAGTGCGGTTCGGTTCCCCTCGTCGCCGCCCGAGTGCGGTTCGGTTCCCCTCGTCGCCGCCCGAGTGCGGTCCGGTTCCCCTCGTTGCCGCCCGAGCGCGGTTCTGTGCCCCAAGTCGCCGCCCGAGCGCGGTTCTGTGCCCAAAGTCGCCGCCCGAGCGCGGTTCTGTGCCCCAAGTCGCCGCCCGAGAGCGGTTGTGTGCCCCAGGTTGCCGCCGTTTGCGTTTCTGTCCCTGAGTGGCCGCCGTTTGCGGTTCGGTTTCCCCGGGTTGCCGCCGAGTGCGGTTCTGTCGCCGCCCGAGTGCGGTTCTGTTCCCCAAGTTGCTGTCCAAGTGCGGTTCTGTTGCCCAAGTTGCTGCCGATTTCGCGTCAGGCCCTCAGCGTGTGCCGCAAGTGTGGCCCTGAGCCCCTGACCGACGCTGCGTGCAGTTTTGTTCTCCAAGTTGCTGCCGATTGCGCGTCAGGTCCCCAGTGTGTGCCGCGATTGTGGGCCTGGGCCCCTGACCGCCGCTGCGTGCAGTTCTGTTCCCCAAGTTGCCGCCCGAGTGAATATGGCAAAGTGGAGCGAGTTTACCAAAGTTTACTTTTCCAAACTCTCTCACTATTTTTTGTGACTAGGAACTTTAATTCCTGTGAAGAAACAGTATATGTTGTTTTAGCATGTTGGCAGTGAAATTTGTACATGAGACTCAACTCTGAACGACACCAAAAAGATGATAATACATCATAACACTGACGTGTACATTGTATATGTACGGTAAATCTGTCCGATCACAAAAAATGTAATCTTCCAGTTTAGAAACAGTAAATTTGGGATTAGCCTAATGCTGTGTTTGAAGGTCGCCCAGGGTAAAACGTGACATGAGGAATATTTCATAGCAAACATCCAAGGATTCAATCAAACCCTGCAGTTGATTTGTCTCATGTCTACCGATTAAGGTACGATACTCCAAAGCCTTGTGTGCCAGGTGAAAATAAGCCCGTAATGAGCTGAGATTTAATCACGGCCCGTGTACTTTCTAATTACTTTTCGAGGTAATTGCATTATGAGCCGTAAACAGAAGATGGCTCCTGGAGTCCAGACGTGTTGTTTCTCCTTCTCATCTGTTGGCCTGACGCTAATTGCTCTGCATTTTAAAATGTTGGCAGAGGCGCACATGGAGACGCTAAACGCTCAGTGTTAGGTCACAGCTAATGCGCTGCGGGAAACCTGCACAGGGCAGCTAATTAGCTAATTGTGCTCCCGCTGCATTGTTTTTCATAACACCGTTAGTGTGCTGGGGAATGAATCCCCTGCAGAGAAAAGTAATGAAAAAGCTTAAACTTAGGGAAATTTTTTTAATCAAGTCTAAATTAAAAATAACAAAACAGAAAAGGTTTATAATTACCTAGCATCAAAAGGGGAAGTCAAAAAAGGTCTCTCTTCTATGTTCCCCACTAGTCTTAAAATTGTACTCTGATTAATACTGTTTTTGTTAAATATGAATTAAGAAGAAAAATCCACCCCTTTGTATCCATCTCAGGAGTTGGAGATTTTGCCTCGTACTGCTACTTGCTGAAAATGACATCACAGTGCCATTGCCTAAAGCTTCAGCTAGCAAACGTCACAAACCCATTAACGACGTCTTACCTCGCCGATCATTATTTTGCTAAGTCTATTTGGATCGCTTCCTGTTTCATTTTGTATCATTTGTCACGTTTATTTGTGTTTTGTCTTGAGTTATACACTATTATACAGTCTATTCTCGAACTAAAGATCATCAGAATGCAAAGAAAGCAGCGAGCCGACATCAACTTGATGCCTGATTGACTTCATGCATTTATGGATGCGTGCACAATGCACAGCCTCCATAATATCGCAGCCATGTCTCGTCTCCTTATTTGACACCAGACCTTTGCCCATAATGTGTTTACAAGGGATTTTTAATAGGCGCTTTCATTCAGATGAGCCTCTTCCCTCATCGATCATTAGACAAGGACAAATTGAGCTTTTCTGGGCATTGTATTTCACCAATTTGTCATGTCTTCTGTCGGCTGATCTCGTGTTTGAAGCATGATGTGTTTTTGATAAATCCATCTGAGTTGAGAGGAGATTGAATCCGTCGTCTCGTGAAAATGCCTGCGATGCGGTCTTCAAATGGCTACTAGGCTAGGCTGACAATTTTAGTACAAAGACAAGAGGTACAGAGGACAAAGATTTTTCTTTTTCACGTATACTATGGTAGATAATGAAAGTGCTATTATGGTTTTGCATGATATATTTGTCCAGTTGTTTTAAAATATGTACTTCTTACAAGTCCAGTTTAACTATAGAAACGGGATGGAAAAAAACGACAGTAATTTCTAATACGATATCGGTTTGCATGTAAATTACCCATGGCCCATACCATGGAGGCGTCAAAGCCAGTTGGCAAAGCGTCTATGGAAAGGTTACTGTAATATGAAGATGAGAAGATACATTCATCCAACTAACAAATTACTTTCAGATAAGCGTTGCCTTTCAGGAGGAGGAAACATGAGTAATTTCACGCCAAGTGATTACCCAAATTGCAGCGCACCACCTGATATGAATAAACACACTGGCAGCTGTGGAACTTAATTGCACATATAGGGAATAAATATGACAATAATTTGAGAATTAACAAACCAAAGAGCAATTAAAAACAAGAAAAGAAACATTCGGTTTAGTTGTTTTCAAGCAATAATGAGTATGCTGTCATCCCCACCATGTTTACCTTCGCCTCCTCTTGCATTTTTTTTCGTTTAAATCCACTGTGTCACTTTACTTTTTCGACAACATCATGCTTCAAAACACTCTTAGACAGAACGTGTGAAGACTAATGAGAGTTAACATCAAACCCCCGAAAAAAACTGTCTGCAATCTCATCAAACTCGCCTACGTACCTTTTTAAAGTTTTTTTCCTTTCCTGGGACGCTTGCAGCTGTCAACATCCATCTCGAGGAATTATCTTTTTCGACGCTCGACAAAGGCGTCACCTTCTGTCGGTCCATTGAGCTCGTTGCTGTCAGTCGAGCAGCTGATCGCCGTCAACATTCTCGGCGGGAACCGAGATCAAAGTTTTTGGGATGGCAGCCAGAGGTTTTTGTACACGAGGAAGACGACCACAAAGAGCTGCGGGAAATGAAATGACACTTGATCCAAACTCTGTGCGACCAAAAATCAATCAGGAACAACCCTCGAAAACTTTGTTTTACTTACCCTACCCACAAGCACAAGATCTTGCGTGGAGGCACTCGTTACTGTGCATTTTTCCCATTAATCCATTTCCATTTGTGCTCGTCCTCATTATTATCATGGGTGAACTGGAGCCTATATCGCAGCTTGAAGGGTACATCCTAGACTGGTCGCCGGTCAATCGCAGGATGTGTCTGGACAAACAACCATTTACAAACACATTTACATCAATGGATAATTTAAAGCCACAGTTTTCAAAGTGTTGTGTAATATCACTCATGCTCCCTGCAGTGATGGATGAAAGAATCACTGAATAAATAAGTTGCTCAAACTGTTTTATTTTTATTTTTTATCCCATACAGTTCATTTGTTAAGTACATTGATTTATTATTCAATTCAATTCATTCATTCATTCACGCGTTTTGGAACAATTCAATGTTTTCCATGTAATACATTTTAATTGAATCATTTTGTTTTTTTTTATGAGATTGAAGGGAGATATTTAAACTGCATTATGTAGTGACCGAATTATTTTAAACATACTCTAGCAATATAAACCTCAGGATTTCAATGTTTTGCCTTACAGTGGAAATTGGAGAGCAAGGTATTTTGTTTTTGGTGGTACTTGGGGAAAAGGTTATGGAACCATTGATTTTGAGTCATCACTGAACATTACATGCAAATTTTGGAATGTGACAAAAAAAAACGGAAAGCACAGGAAGAACATGCAAGGCCAGACCTGAGATTGAAACCTCTGAACTGTGAGGAAGACATGCCAATCACTATCCTGGATTTTTCCCTCTGCATAAAACCTTAACATGAACCTGCTGACACCGGCAACAAGAAGGAAGGAAATTCTCGAAAAGGCAGAGAGATAAGTGAAGTGAAGCTTTTACACACAGCCTTGTAAATTGACAGCTCTTCTGCAAGAAAAATGAAAAAGTATATATGATTCAAAATGAAAGTTTATCGTTCCGAGGGACCAATTTACAGCAGACCGTTAAGGTCTTAAGGGGAACATATGAATTTTAGGGAGGCCCAATTATTTGTGGCCCACAGTACATACTGTATTTTTGATTATCCTTTATTGGGCACGTAATCATCACGTTAAACATAACAGCAAATATGACCTGCTATAGCCTACACCAGTCTTCATAATTTAAAGAAATAAATTCACATAACAAAAGAGGCAACATATTAGATCTATAGTAATACCAGAAAATTTAGATTTATGTTATACATTAATTTTGATTTCATATATTTATATCAGATCTTTATTTTGAGGGCAACATGTTTTCGGGTTAATGTGAGTTAAAAAGATGATGACTGAGAAATGAATGTTAATATTAATGAGATGAAATCAAATGATAATCACTCATGTTGCGTTTTTCTTTTGGAGAATCAATGACTCATGGTATGACAAAAAGATGTACACCATTCAAAATAAGTTGGAAACCATTGGTCCAATTCATGACCACATCGTTAGCCGACTTGCTGGTGAGGGAGGCCGTGAGCTAGCTTGCTATCTCTCAATCCTGTTAGCTATCTCTTGGACCGGTGGCAAAATTGTCTAAGTCGTCTCTCTCCATATCTACACACACAACAGAAGCACTGTAGCCCACATAACACAAAACGCAATACATGCCAGTGAAGATGCATTTTTGTTTTTAGTAGTAGGAACAATAAGTATCAATCTAAGACTCTATCTTTAAAAGTATTTTACCACAATAATATGCTCATGTTATCAGATATTGAAGCGTTATACCCGGCACTCTCCTCAGTCTCGTCTCAGTTGTTTATATGCTGCGAAGTAAAAACTAAAATCCTTGTTATCTTTTTCTCTCTAGTGTGATCGCTCCGATTGACGTGTTCTCGTGCCACAATGGTTCCCGGCCACAGCATTAGTGTGTTATCATCTGGACTATTTTGTTTTCCGCTAAATGATGTGTGTAAACATGTATACTTGCTCATTGGTTCTTGTTAAAGTCATGTAAACAGCAGGCTTGCGGCACACATTTGCAGTCCATTTGTGTCAATTTTGCTTTTGCATGATTATGTAAATGATGCATTCATCCCTTGGAAGTGCATTAAGGGTTCACTGGAAGACATCAAAGATAACGCATTTATTTTCCGAACATAATTTCCCTGTAGAACCGTTTGCATTCTGTTATGCGTATATGCCAAAACATCCGCACAAACGAATGGATGCATTCAGGCTTCTTTCTTTTTTGAACGCATCACAGAAACCATTCTCCTTGCCGACTCAATTCAGTCTCGTAAATACACACTGCAGTTAAATCAAATTCTATTGCTACAAACATGAAATCATTCATCAAAAGTTATGTGTTTCAGAGATGTTATGAAGAGATGTCAACACAGATTTGATCCCACCATTCATTTTCTAGTATCTCTTCATAGATAACATGACCCCACGAGACAATACGAGGTTGTATTTGACCGTTATACTTCTCGAACATTTGTAAATCTTGAAAATAGGATTTTATTACTCAGAAACCAACTTCCATCAGCGTTGTTCTCATAACACATGTGTTTGATGAGGAATTATTGACTCACTGACATTAGCTCCAGGCAAAACATGGAGTCTGTGAATAATTAAAACATTAGACTGGACCATATTTTCATCACCTATTGTTTTTTTTTTCTATGATGGAATTTGTATGTGTTTGATAAACGGTAGCTCGCACTACATCAGTGACTGGAGGCGAGAAAACTGGTGACAAAAAGGAAGGTTAGTAGACCAAAAAAAAAAGACCTGCAAGTTTCTTACAGATGACACTGATGTGTAATGCTGTGTTTAGTTTTATTTCATTATTATTACAATATTTTGTTTATTGGTGCATTTTTTTGTATGAAAGAGGATCTACAAATAAAGTTTGTTTGAATTTAGAAAAGGTGGACTACTCTCTAGTCTGGACTTGACTGAAAGACACAGACAGTCAAACAACCATTCATCTATTTTAAAGTAATTCCCAGAATGTTTATTTCCACTCTGTACTTTATCTTTGAGACTTATGTCATGAGGTTGAAACGTGGCATGTGTGACCTCACTGTCATCACACGAATGATTTGCTTCCTGCACGCTGAACAAAGACATCCAACATAGCTGACGACAGTCAGGCTTGTGGCAAAAAATGATATTAGTGGTAAAGGGCTCTCAATCACACAGTCAGAGGCGCTGTCTGTCTGCTGCCTGATCATCTTCCACGCAATGGTGGCCAGCACTCACATTTGTCTGACTAAGCCCGTAATGATAACTTGAGAAATTAGTCTGTTGTCACTACTGACATTAGCCAGTATTCGAAGAACGCAGTCAAAGTACCCTGAAGTCACCAGTGGTTAAGCAATGGAATGGACACAGCGGCTGAGGCAGACGCTTGGCTCCACTTTTAAGCTGGCAACCGAGTGACTTAATGATGTTTAATGACAGAAGACCATCAGCAGCTGAAGCGCCACAGGGCTTCCTAAGCACTTCTTTTATATTTAGCTGCAGGACTGAGCAAAAGTCTTAGGACATCATTAAATGGGTTGTTTTAGCAATACTATCTTTTAAGGCTTCACCACAAGACATGTCACCCTTATTTATGGCTCAGGTTTAAATCGGATGCCGTTTTTGACGTACATAAAGCTTCCCGTTTATCTTGGCTTGGGACATGGCACTGGAGATTCTCAATGATTGGTGTTGAGTCATTAGTCAGTGGTGAGATTATTATTTTTTTTTTTTTGCTCCGCTTTGACTTAGTGGTACGTTGACTCAAAATTGAGTTTACTCTATGAGCATAGTAGTAACTCAAACCATTCAAGTCAGAAGTGTTGCTTATTCACCATCGTGGCAATGTTTAGCCGATGCACGATGCTATCTAGCTGCTGTGGCATAAGTACAGAACCACCGAACTTGCCACTTATTACATACTTTACGTTGAGGGCCATCTCTGTGATTTAATTATCAAGAAAAATCTGTGACTTTCAGATATGCTATTTAATGAGTTTTGAGGAGGGGTAAAATTCTAATTTTAACTTGCAAACTGTGATATTTTGAGCATTGTATTTCTTGTAACAAATTAATTTTGTACGCCTTATGATCTTTGCTGGCACACGACTATGCCGTAGCACAGTGATTGGGAATCACCTATCACGAGTTCCAAGACTTCAAACAATTTCACTTTTCGATTTTCCTACTTTTCTTGAGCGTAGATTGTAAGCCATAAAATTCTCACTTTTGCAGCAAGGGATTTATGGCCGTAGTTTGTTGTGTTGCACAGTGTGCGCTTGAAGCTTACAAAATGGGCAGAATAAGAGTCAGGTTTCCATGGCGACACAGTAACCCATGTTGACAGGTACGTGTTGACAGACGGCCCAGATGCTGTTGTTCACTTGGTCTGTTTCCACAGAGATTTGAATGGAGAAAAATTGAGGTTCTCGTCTGTGCCGGTTGTCAGTGCAATGTGGGCATGTGGTAAGGCTAGAAAGGAACCCACCCCTCTCCCCCTCCACACACAGCACATCATGCACCTACAGCTGCTTTGTTGTGCTCCTATCGCACTGGGCCACATGCACTTTTGTGTGCAAACATAAAAACAGCAGCAAATCTTCTGTGCTGCTTGAGACGACTTATCACACCGATAGCTTTCTGTGAAAATGGGCTCAGAGAAGTGAAACCACTCGCAGTGCAGATGCTGTTGTTGCCCTTGTTTTCTTGGCCTGTTTGATAACATTGGTTGGACTGAAACACCATTGCAGATTTAGTTGAATGTGAATAAATAAAACTGCTGGCATGACACTGATACTGATATGTATTGGTTTCAAAACTGAAGATGAAGAAAGTCTTGGCACAACGCCCTGACCACACAATTGTGTTTTCTACCACAACAACATGCTGGATATTATTACTATAACAAACGCAGGAAGCAATTCCTTGTGAGGAAAAAAAGTCTGCAGCTATAGACCAACCAAAATGCTGAAATTATTTTTCTTGCGACCCTGGTGTGCAGAATTCTTAGCACACAGTCACATTCTTTTTATACGGCTATGCTCTTTACTTGGCTACATGGCTGCCCACACAACAGGGAAAGGACGATGAAAGTCGACAGTCATTTTATAATGGCAGCAGACGCTTTCCTTATAAAACATGAAATTCGCTTTGCATGTTTAAGCGACACTTGTTACGAAGCAGAATTTGTGGCCCACCAATGCTTGTCGTCTCAAACAAAAAAAAATCCTTTAGCAATTGAAAAAACAAACTGAGCAAATAATTCCTAAAACATGACACAACCAAACTAATTACAAAAAATAACTAATAATGAAAGCACAGTGACATCTGCTGGATTTGATGGAATCTACTCTTCCGTTGCCACTATTACTTAGTAGTTTACACTAAAGTTTCTTTTATTCCCCATCGTCTGCTGCTCTGGCCCTGTCTTTCCACACCACATGATGTTTACACACAGAGGTAAAGAAGAACAAAGTGCACTGAGGGCCACCAACACGTCATTAGTATTCATTACATTGGCAACACAGGGACAATTCCTCCTGCTGTCATTCCCACAGGCCTCCGGGAATCCACTGAAGGTTAATTTATATAAGTACCCCCCCCCCCCCCTCCATCTACTCATCTCTATTCCATTAAGCTCTTCTAATACATCTTTGCTTTGCCAAGTAATCTGTTTCCACCTGTCAGAACTTGTTCTTTATCTGCCAAGATATTGCATCTTACCGATCCATTTTATTATTGCTTATGTGGAAGTTCAGTAGAAATAAGAAATACCAGAATTGGATGGGTGGAGCTTTTTGACATTGAAAGTCTGTAACACGGCGTAAGCTCGTTTTATAGCACTGCTGTCAGTACCTAATGAGAAGGATGCAGTAGAGATGAAGTGCAACACGAGTGTTTTTATCACAAAGATGTCCGTATTAAAGCTGTCAAAATGGTAAACCGTGCTAAATGTTGATTAAAGTTTGTATCCATTAGAGCAAAATGACTCATTTGTTAGATAAACATCGAGAGGAATTTTTAAAGATGTGAGCTCAGGAATATGTAGAATGTACCGTATTTTCCGCACTATAAGGCGCACCTAAGAACCTCCAATTTTCTCAAAAGCCGACAGTGCGCTTTATAATCAGGTGCGCCTTATAATCAGGTGCGCCTTATATATGGACCAATATTGAGTCACTACAGCAGGCGTGCCCAAAGTCGGTCCCGCAGGCCAAATGTATAAATCTTATATATGGACAAAGTTTTAAAATGGGCCATTCATTGAAGGTGCGCCTTATAATCCGGTGCGCCTTATATATGGATAAAGTTTTAAGATGGGCCATTCATTGAATGTGCGCCTTATAATCCGGTGCGCCTTATACTGCGGAAAATACGGTATTCAAATTTGCACTTTTTGGCTGATAATAAACATTGATATTCAAAATTTCAAAATTGAAGCCTCATGAGTTTGTTTTCATCATGCCCCCCAAATGACTTCTGTTAGGAGGGAGAGGTTATTTTTATTATTTTTATCATTATGGAAGATGGAGCTTTGAAGAAAGCCATCTTTAACCACTTGGACATGTTGTGCCGTTATTGCTCAGAAGCTGCCACAATAATGGTGATTAAAGTGGTCAGATGTTAAAAGCATTTGCAGGCTGCTGCTGTTGCTGGAAACAACCTGTGACCATGTTTGTTATTTTCCTCGTTATTTATGTGTTGGACCCAACCAAGGCTTGCCACTGTGAAAGCCGAAGCCATTTGGTCACTTAGTGTTGCGTTTTTTGTTTGAAAGTAATTAACACTAAGATATATACTAGTTATTTCTAATAATTGCACAAGGGAAATGCAGTTCACAAGAAATAAAATACACGATATAGTCAATCTGGTGTCGTTGTAAGACAAGGTACCAATGTATACCCTAAAGCGCATAAAAAAGTATTGCTTTAAAAAAAATCATAAAAAAATTAATAAAATTCCTGTCACCCATTATACACGTCGTATAAGACTCTTCCTGCAGCTCTGTAGTTCCATCATCTATAGGAGGCTATCAGCTGCCACGGTTTAAGTCAGGCCTCATTTATTCACCTGGCACACTCATGCGAGTCCCAACTCTGTGTAGAAATCTCATCAACATTAACATCCCTCCTCCTCCTCCTCCTCCTCCTCATCTTGCGCTCCTGGCTCCTCTTGCCAACCAGCGCCTTCTCGTTGGAGGTTTGCTGTCGGCGGCACCCTCCATTGATTCCATCCCGTCGGCGGTATGAGGAGACCTCCGCCTTAGTCCGTCCAACTCCCTCGGCCTTTGAATTGCTTAGCTGCGGGTCTTCCACAGATCACACGCTCCATCTTATGGGTTTTCAAAGCTTGCTGGAATCCACAATAGTGTTTAAAAGCATAGCATTTAAATGCAGGCTTTGTGAGACACATTCACATGCACTGTTAGACGGTGGATGAGAAAAATGTCAAAGCACTCCCACTGTAGTGCTTAAAACTATAACAGAGATCATTTCCGCTTGTTACGCTGAATAAATAAATAAAACAAATTATAAATAAAACATCATAGTCACATCATCCACCACACGAATAAAGCAGTAGGCTTCCTTCTCGCCATAAAGGTTTTCTTCCTCACTCCAAAAATGAGCTCTTCTGCTGCATGACCATTTACCACTGCTTGTTTATCTCCAGCGTGTTGTCGTCCTACATTGTTTTTCTATTTCACCATGTGTGTGTGTTTAAAAACAAAAAAACAAACAAAAAAAAACATGGCAACGTCACCCTGATAACTGTCTGGTGGCATAGTTAGCCTAGCTACTGTTGTTTTCAACAGCCCTCCAACTGACCTCATGGCTCTTGACTCTCTCCCACTGCTCCAATGGAGAATTATCTCCCTGTCAGCAGCAGCCACTCTGAATGTCCCATTTTCACAAGTGTCAAGCGATGCCAACTGTTGTATACTCTCCCTTTGCTTGGCACCTCAGTACTGTCAACACAGCATTACAAGAGGCTGCTGATTGTGGCTAATTGTCGCATGCCAGTGTTGGCAATGCTAAAAGGTCACCTCTTTCCACCAACATTTTTACATTCTGATAAAACAAATGACGTACAAATTGTAAATTATTTGTTTGTGTCTAACATTCAAACATTATTAGACCATCGAAGTAAATATTCTTCAGGATGTGTGGTATTTTTCTTTATTAAAAGGTACAGTGTGTAAAATGCATTTGCCATCTAGGGGTGAATTAACAGAAGGCATCTTACAGTGCTTTCGCAAGCCTACCCAGTAACTCCACCAAACGGTTTAGTTCGATGCTGTGTGTGCAAGGGCATATTAATTTGTGGCAAGTGACATGAAAAGATTTGAATAGTCAAAAGAAACGTCGGCGCACTTTAATTGATGGCCCATGAAACAGGCATTCTGTGTTCTAAATTACTTTTATTGGATTTATTTTCAACAGAATTGATCTTTTT
The DNA here is from genome assembly GCF_033458585.1 of Syngnathus typhle. Taxonomy (NCBI): domain Eukaryota; kingdom Metazoa; phylum Chordata; class Actinopteri; order Syngnathiformes; family Syngnathidae; genus Syngnathus; species Syngnathus typhle. The sequence continues at coordinate 15,836,855 of NC_083738.1, read as the reverse complement.
CACAAGTTTAAATTCTCAAGGCGCTCTTGGCCTGTGGAATAATTGGAACTGCAACTGACGATGAGTCTGACGTAAGCCACGTAGAAGAGGAAGTGCCCGCATCTTCTACCTTCTGTGTTAGCGGAGTTGTTTAAAAGTGACACCGAGAATGAAGATTTCATTGGATTTAGTCATTTGGAGTGCCACGGATGGTTTGGTAAACTTGTTAGCATGTTATTTATGCTATAGTTATCTGAATAATATGTTATGTTAACATACCAGGCACGTTCTCAATTTGTTTATTGCTGGTGTGATTTGTACTCCGGAGAGACTTATAGTCCGGAAAATGCGGTACATAGTACAGAATGACAAGAAGAAATGTTTCTGATACTCAAAATATTTTTTTGAACTTAAAGTTGTACTGCAGACATTGATTGATGTTGTTGTTCACTTTGAGGCAAATTCTTGTCCTTATGATCCCCCATGGAACTAACTATCCTAGTGGTTGGGAAGTTATTTTGCAGACCCCATCTAATGCATGCAAAGGATGGCTGCAGAACTTGAAAATCTTTTGAAGGAATAACAATAAAAAAAGAGGGTGAAAAAAACAGGTGGACATCATGTCCATTTGGAACCGCGTATGTCAGACAGATGGGAGACAATGAATTAAATGTAATGTGGACAGATGATCATTTTGAAAATGCATAGTTTACTCAAAAAACAAACTGCTGGAAAGTGGCCAGTTAATTTAATGTAAACATGTTTGATTCTCAGATCATTTTTATATGGTACATGGTATTTTACATTTGGTAATATTCTCCCTCACAGGGGTTAACAGGGACAACAACTAAACAAGCCAAAGTGGTGAGTTTATCTTCAATGTTCCCATCTTTGCATTACCTCACTGTGCTGCTGACGGGCATCCAAGTAACATTCAGCACCACGTGGAAAAATGAGGATTAATTGTTTTGCATGTGCACAGGGGGCAATCGCAACAGTCTGTTTTATAGAGTCCCCGTCGAGAGTCCATATGCTTGGCTGAAATGTGCCAGCAGCGCGTTAGTCTGCACTCTGGACTGCGGCGCTGCCATAACGACATGGTTGCCTGTGGCTCCCATCCCAGAATGACAAGCCTCCAGTATTTTTTTTTCCCCACAAAAATTAGCAAATGTTTAAATGAAGTAATAGGCTGAATGGAGTAATAGACTCTCTGACTCTGACTCTGACATATGGATTGGACATGTTGCAGTTTGACACAGTCTCGTGCCAAAGTCAAACTACAGCCTGTTGCAACCAAAGTGATGGCAAACAAGAAGCAATCACCACCAAGGTTGAACTCTTACCAGAAAGTGGGGGAAGAACTTATCTTGTGCTTTTTTTTGTTTGCTCACATGATAGGTGTCATTTTCATGAAGCAGCAAAATGACTCATGTCCAGAAGTTGGGCTGTAGCTGGAAGGAAGAGGACAGACTGGCACAGGACAGTCTCAGTTGGAGGAACTTTTTTGCTGGTACTTTAGATTGCAGACTCTAAATTGTCCATAGGTGTGTTTGGGACTGTAAATAGTTGTTTGGCTACAAGTGTCCTGTGACTGGCTGCCGATCTGTCCAGGATTTACCACACCTCTCACGCAAAGTCAGTTGGGATAGGCTGCAGTGCATTTGAAATCCTCATGAGCACAAGCTCATGGTCAGGTGAGGTCAGGTATGGGGGCATACGTCACGGTGACGCTTCGCTGCGCTCACCTTCTTGCTCCACTCCATTGGTGACCTTACGGCGTAGCACCGGGCACACGCCTGGCCCGACACCCCCACAATCTCAAGATGCTTCCTGAGCTGCTCCAACCACCGCGCACACGGTCGCCCCACTGGGGGCTTCCACTCCCTCGGGTCCGGAGCGGACAGAATCCTGTTTGCTGGATCCGAGGGCGGGTAGCATACCACGTGGCCGTAGAAACGCGGCTGTCACTCCCATATCTGGCAGTTGACGCACTCCATCCCCGCCCGCTCGAGCGTCTGGTTTGACACTTGGTCTCGCCAGTGGATCCTGAGGATGCGACTGAGGGAAATGCACACAAAGGTGTTCAGTCTTCGCCTTAGCCCGCCAGTCAGTGTCCATGCTTCACAAGAGTAAAGCAGGAGCCCATCGCTCCATGCGCAAGACTAAGCCGACGAGCGACCTCAGCCTCACATGAAGTGGAGCGGTGCACCACGCTGCCGAGATAAGTGAACAATGTTATTCACTTGTCTACAATCTCCACCTTCTCGCCCGCCACTTCGGCTGACTCGATAGCAGCGTCCAGAAAGTCACCGAAGACCTGGATCTTTGTCTTGATCCAGGGGACGCGCAGTCCCAGCGTCTCCGCCTCCTCACTCAGCGCTTCAAGTGCTTCGGTCAAGACGTCTAGGGTCTCTGCAAAGATCACAGCGTTGTCAGCAAAGTCCAGATCAATGATCCGAACATTGCCGAACAACGCCCCGGAGCCCGTCCTGTCTACAACACGGCCCACAAGCCAATCCATACAAGTGCTGGAAAGTGATGGGGCTAATACGCACCCCTGCCTCACCCTAGTATTAACTGCGCAATGGAAAATGAATGGATTGATGTAGCATTGGATTTAATGCAATGCTGTTCCTTAAGTCTCACAAGTATTTACTGTGATTGGCTAATTTGTGTTTTAAGGTAAGGTCACCGTACAGGACCAGACCGATGTTTGGCAGCGGGAACAATAGTAGAATCTACCAAAGCATTTCTTTGTTCCCCTACTGCCCCTTTTTATAATTTCTGCCTGTCCTTGAGGTCCAGATTGCTTTTTGACAGCTCTGAGATAAATGGCCCATGACCATTGCTACATATTTTATTTGGCTGTGTCCACTACATCATGGCCATAAATCAGCGCAATGTGTATAACTGCTATGCGTGTTGCGGATGTGCCACATTTGCTCAACAACCTGAATGAGAAATTTTCTTCCTGAAGGCCAGCCCAAGATGTCCACTGTTGCTGGGTTGATTTATGAAAGCTTAAACGCCTTGTGCGTTTTGAAAGGACCTATTTTCTGCTTTAAACATTGTGCCTTTTCCATAATAGCCAGCTCATACTTGTTATCTTAAAAGTCTTTTTCTGTCCTTCTTTAAGACCCAATAACATAATAATCAACTTGGACACAATAATGTTGGCATTACGACACGTTTGCAAAAATGGTCGCCCCCTCATTGTCGGGTCTGCAAATGAATGGCACACATGTGAAGACACAAACTAGGTTAGTTGTCCCTATGCTGTAGTTTTGGTTTAATGCTAACACTGAGTGAGCAGGGTCATAGACAAGTTAACAAATTGCACCTATATGGCTATGTGGATATTTGAACACATGGACAGTCAATATAAAGCAATACCCAAAGGCATACATTCTTGATTCTGACTTGATTATATGGTTGTCAGCATATTTTTCACTGGCGGTGGCTATTCCAATTGTTGTGTTTTTTAAATAAACCCATGAAATACTAATTTTACTTTTTAAATCACGCATGTACTATATTAGAGCATTTGAGAGTATTTTGTTTTTATTGTTATATTCTATGAGGTGTAGCATAAACAATAGCAGTCAGTGAATAAAAGCTCCTCATTTCCTTTTAACGGTGCCAATGGATTAATCTGTAAAGTCTAATGTTGCATTGAAAAAGTCAAAGTCTGCTTTATTGTCAATTTCTTCACATGCCAAGACACACAAAGAAATCGAAATTACGTTCCCACTATCCCACGGTGACAAGACATAGTACACAATATACATACAAGTAAACAACAATTATATTTAAAAAAAAAAGCAAGAGGGCACAAACAATGAATAAATAAGAGTGATGAATAAATAATAAACAAACAAATAACATAATAAATAAGAGGAGCAAAAATGGAGCAAGTGTGCATACAGCAGAAAGTCAGAATATAGCGCAAAGGTACAGGAAGTGGAAGAGTGGACATCTACTTTGTACATAGGGCTGCTTAGAGACCAGCACAAGCTCAATGAATTATGTTTGAAATAAATAATGTTATCATTCCTTGCTTATTCCTGTACAATGTACTGACTGTGAGTATCAACATTGGTAGTAATTTACATCTTTGCAAGTCATAAGAGGGTCTCAAGTCTTCAAGTGTCAAAAAGTTACTGTGGTAAAAGCCAATCAAGCCGAGTCAACTCATTACCATATTTTTTGGACTAAAAGTCGCTCCGGAATATAGGTCGCATTCGCCATAAAATGCAAAATAACGTGAAAAAAAAAACATATACGTCGCTCCGGAGTATAAATCGCATTTTGGGGGAAATGTATTCAACAAAATCCAACACAGAGAACAGACATGAATGAGCAGCAACAGGCTAAACGATAGGTATGCTAACGTGACATAAACAGAAACGAAGAGCTGAGAACGGGCCTGACGTAACATTCAGAGTTATTCAAATAACTATTACATAAATAACACGTTTATAAAACCATCTGTGTCACTCCAATTCATTAAATCCATCGATCGTCCTTTATGTCAACAATGGGTGCCCGCCGCTGATGGCGCTTGCACTTTAATATATTCCACAGGCCCATAACGATATATAAATTATATATCAAATAACTATTATATAGGGGCGGCTCGGTGGCGCGCTGGGTAGCACGTCCGCCTCACAATCAGGAAGGTGCGGGTTCGATTCCACCTCCGGCCCTCCCTGTGTGGAGTTTGCATGTTCTCCCCGGGCCCGCGTGGGTTTTCTCCGGACACTCCGGTTTCCTCCCACATTCCAAAAACATGCTTGGTAGGCCGATTGAAGACTCCAAATTGTCCCTAGGTGTGAGTGCGAGTGCGAATGGTTGTTTGTCTCCGTGTGCCCTGCGATCGGAGGTGAAAGAGAGCTCCGTAGAGTAGGACCCGGCGTGCGTAAAAGCCATGTCCGAGCCCCATCCACCGTCCCCGGGCAGCCACCCGGCCGAGCGCTGACCCCCGACTTCCATCCACGGAGGTGAAAGAGAGCTCCGTAGAGTAGGACCGGGTGTGCGTAAAAGCCATAATAGTTTTTTAAACCTTCTGTGTCACTCCAAATCCTTAAATCCTTCAAGCTTTTTGTCCTCCGTGTCACTTACAAACAAAGCCGGTAATGATGCCAGTAGTACGTGGGACCCTTCGTCATCTTCGTCATCCCGTGATCGAATCTTTGTCCTTTATGTAAACAACCGCCGCGCCGCGCTGCTGACGTCACTTGAAATTCAAATTACAGTAATCCCTTTCTACATCGCGGTTCTACTTTTTTTTTTTTTTTTAATTTATGAAAAAATTCACATATAAGTCACTCCTCAGTATAAGTCGCCCTCCCAACTATGAAATAAAATGAGACTTATAGTCCGAAAAATACGGTAATTTGTAGCCTTGTGCATATTTAGTTGTAGACGCAAAGAATGTAGAAATGTTCGATTTTCCAAATACAATCTAGTGGTGAACTAATGGAATACAACAAAGTTAGAAGCACAAAGTTAGGATACGGTGCCGCAGCTAAGCCTCTAATTTCTTCGGCAGAGGTGCAAGCAAAACCTCATCACTAGCGATTGTTAGTATACCCTCAAGTGACGAAGTAAGTGCATTGCATTTGTTACGAACTCATTCATCCAGCAGATTTGTGAGCAGGTGATTTGTCTCATTTGGGTATCCGTAGCAGAAAGATGGCTCAGAAAATGGCTCTGGCCTCTGGCTAAGGTGCGACAAGACTGATAATATAATAGGCGATCTCTAGATGTACAGTTGCACTTTTTTTAATGTACAGCAATGTGATAGAACATACCGTTTTTGCCTATCATCCGAATTAATAGTAGGTTTCTCAAATCAATGTTTGCTGGGTGTAAGCAAACTTCTGTAACCGGTGCACTAAAAATGGAGCATACGATTCATGCTGATCAACAGGAGGGGCTTACTCTTGTAGTATTGGTGATTAATGCCTCTCTAATTCAATGGTCTGCAGATGGGCTGAGCTGGCCTGCCACTTGTGCTGTGCTGCGTTGTCCCATCTAATCGTACCCGCTAGACGAGCGGATAATTAATGGCGGTGTGGCAACACGGAAAGAACCGGTGGTCATTAACAGGCTATGGCCTCGACCGTGTTTACCCAATGTGTCCTGCTACTCGCTTAATGGGAATGAGAGTTAATCGGACATCTGGACCCGCTTGTTGATCACAAGTAGGGAAGAAGAATCGTCAACTACGTCATACACCACATGGGGGCATCCAAATGAATTACAATGGGAACATCGATGCAATTCGCCAAAATAATATCCATCACCGTGAAGACACTTTGTTTTGCCTCTGTGTAAGGTTCTCTTACTTCCTTTTCCACATCCTGTTGGTAGCTCCATTAACAAAGTACATCATCTAGCGAGAGCCAATGCAAGAGGCGTCCAGGAGGCAAAAAGCAGACACGCAATGCTGAGGTCCCCAAACCGGACACCCTCGACGCCTCGGCTGCGATTAGAAATTCTGTTCATAAAAGTTATGAACAGAATCGTGACAAAGGGCAGCCTTGGCGGAGTCCAACCCTAACTGGGAACAAATCCGACGTACTGCCGGAAATGCGGACCAAACTCTGGCATTGTTGATACAGAGACCTCACCTCCCTTATCAGTTGGCTCAGCACCCAGTGCTCCCAAAGCACCCTCCACAGAACTTCCCGAGGGACACGGTCGAACGCCTCCTCCAAGTCCACAAAACACATGTGGACTGGTTGAGCGAACTCCCATACCCCCACAAGGATCCTGCCGAGGGTGTAGAGCTGGTCCACTGTTTCACGGCCAGGGCAAAAGCCACACTGCTCCTCCTGAATCAGAGGTTTGACCTCCCGACCGACCCTCCTCTCCAGCACCCCTAAATAGACCTTACCAGGGAGGCTGAGGACTGTGATTCCCCTATAGTTGGAACACACCCTCCAGTCCCTCTTCTTAAAGAGGGGAACCACCACCCCAGTCTGCCAATCCGGAGGCACCGTCCCCGATGTCCACGCAATGCTGTAGAGGCGTGTCAGCCATGACAGCCCCACAACATCCAGAGCCTTTAAAAACTCTGGGTGGATCTCATCCACGCCCAAGGCCTTGCCCCTGAGGAGTTTTTTAACTACCTCAGTGACTTCGACCCCAGAGATTGAAGAGTCCACCTCAGAGTCTCCAGGCCCTGCGTCCACAATGGAAGGCGTATCGGTGGAATTAAGGAGGTCTTCGAAGTACTCTCCTCACCGACTCACGACGTCCCGATTCAAGGTCAGCAGTGCGCTATCTCCACTGTAAACAGTGTCGACGGTGTACTGCTTCCCCCTACTGAGACGCCGGATGGTGGACCAGAATTTCCTCGAAGCCGTCCGGAAGTCGTTCTCCATGGCCTCGCCAAACTCCTCCACGGTTTTTGTCTCAGCAACCTCCGAAGCCGCGTGTCGCTTGCCAATCCGGTACCTGTCAGCTGCCTCCAGACTCCCGCAGGCCAAAACGGTCCGATAGGACTCCTTCAGCTTGACGGCATCCTTTACCGCCGGTGTCGACCAGCGGGTTCGGGGATTGCCGCCACGACAGGCACCAACCACCTCACGGCCACAGCTCCGTTCGGCTGCCTCAACAATGGAGGCACTGAACATGGTCCACTCTGACTCAATGTCCCCCGCCTCCTCCGAAAGTGGGAAAAGCTCTGCCAGAGGTGGGAGTTGAAGCTCTTCCTGACAGGGGATTCTGCCAGACGTTCCCAGCAGACCCTCACAATACGTTTGGGCCTGCCAGGTCGAACCTGAGAACTTTAAGGTACAGAAATTGTTAGACAAGAGGCATATCTATGTGATGAATATTGGTTCTAAGTCAAAGTTTAGTTACAGAGTGAATAGCATTCTCTCATCACTTTCCAAAACTTTATCAAAATTTCTTCTGGCAATACTTTTTTGTTAATTGGAAGTATTATTCTCACAGTACACAGTATTCTCAGTATCTTTTTGATTGATTGAGACTGCTAAAACTGTTTCGACTAATTGGCTAAAATGTTTGCTGCCTGAGGCTTAGGACGAAACCAAGCGCTACGCTAAAACAAAAAATTACACATACGCATACACCAGTGCTGTTAATTGATTCCAGTATGACGCAGCATGGCAGCAAAACGACCTTTGGGCTGGCCTACTGTAATTGCAGAAAGTGTGAGTGATGTTTTCCAAGCTAATAGCAATGGGTGCATCAAAGGCAGAGGGGGTGGGCGATGTTTTTTTATTTTTAGTTTAGGTATTAGGAAATCTGAGCATGTGCAAACAGTATCATAAGAGTCACTTCATCATAATAAAACGTTGCTAATCCCTCTTCACAAAATGTGCGACTAGAATTCATGTTACAGTTTCAAGTAAACTACTATTGGAAGGTTTGAAAGGAACTTGTGGACTTGTATAATGAAGTTGAATAAAGTAGCAATATGTTGTATGCCGTTTACATTGTAAAATGAGCAATTGATCACTCAAAAAGTAAACCTTTTTTATCCATTTAACATTGTCAGCTATAATCTAACAGAAAAATACAACTATATATATATAACATTAAATATTTTATCATGAAAATGGGATATGGCTGTGTTGTTTTGCTGTTGTATATTATTGGGATGTTTGCATTTCCCCATATTTTTCCACCGTAGTGTTTGGTAACAATCAGACACAGAATGGGGAACGGACATCAAGAAAAATCACCCAACAAATCAAATGTGTGACCTTGAGTTTTAAATCATTTTGAAATCGGTTTCAAAAGGTTTTAAAAGGGGAGTTTGGCTTCCAAGCAGTGTTCCCATTTATACAGGTGGTTACCTAGTTTATTAAAATAACAGAAAGTTCAGGTCAGTGAAAGTCCCAGCACAGTTTAGATCCCAAAGCTGCTATGAAGTCAGGAGTGGTACCCCACTGTGCCACAAAGACAGCTGGTGCTTAAAGAGTCATGGTTTCAAAGGAGTGTTTCAGGTTTCAAAGATGGCCATCATTTTTTGGCCAAAGCTTCATTGGCTGCTTAATACTTTGATTTAACGCTTGAGGGACGGCTGGATATTCCCAATTTCCCATGCACATACAGTGATTTCAAATTTAACGTAAACGGTATGAGTCAACTAAAAAATCTGAAGCTGGAAATTACAAACTCGGAACCAACTCCACACCCTTGGAAAGTTTCATCGCCCAGCTAAAATGGTTAATAAATATATCCATAAATTCAAAAAACATTGCAAGATTAACACAAATGGCCAGTGGGTTTAAAATGTCCATACTTGCTACTAACCAAGCAAGTTTCATCAGCACAATCAAACTATGCAGATGTCAAACGGTTGACAAGCTTTTAAAAAAATCTATTAAAATTTCACTTTTTTCACTCATTACTCACTCGGAGATCAATCAAGTCGAGTTGACTGGAGGGGGGGTCTAAATATTCGCGTTAGGCCAGGATCCGTATATTCCTCACTCAAATGCATTCTGGCTGACTTGCTTGCTTTGCCCGCTGATGATGAATTGGAATCTATGGCCGCTGCTGATCAGCCCTCTCATTTATTGGCGAAATGTTTTTTTTTTTTTCCTTGTGAAAGGTCGAATGGCTTCTCGCCACGCCGGGAGGAATATGGCCATCAATTCTAATGCCGTTTGTCCGGCCGCTGGGGAAAAGTGCAATAATACAGCGGCATCATTCCAATCACTTATCAAAAACTTTTAGGGTCGCCAATTAATATATATATGTATGGTGGCTCTGGAGGGACAAAAACCCACACTGAATGCGCCATTATAAACGTTGAATCTTTGAAACTTTGTACAGTTTTACTCTCGTAGTGTTACAGTTTTGATGTTTTAAAAAACTATCCTCAACAAATGAAATATTTTTGTGTATAAATAATACGTAATAGGAAATCTTGCTATAGTATATTGTCACTTTCTTTTTTTGTGCACAATAAGACAGTTGAATATGGTTATAAAACATATTTAAAACATTTCTTTTTCATTAAAATATGTATTTACAATTTTCACCTCATTACAGAATTTCTCTATAGAATGGCAGACCTTCTTCTCAAAATATTATAAACATTTGGGATAAAAATAAAATGATTTTCTCATATATATAGTATATACTATTTTGTTGTTCTCAAAAGATACAATTCATTTTGTGAAGCAAACAAAACAGTAAAACATTATTCATAATATTACAGATTTCTTGTAAAATATGACTTTATTCTTGTACTATTAGGTGTCTTTCATAAAACAAAACAAAATTTAAAAGACAAAAAGTTGTGTAAGAATGCATACATTATTGTAAATTGCTCACCATCATATCACATAATTTATCCAAAAAATGTCAACATATTACATGTTTTGTATTATATATAAAGAAATTCCTAAAATATTAAATAAATAAATGAGCTCATTCTTGTAATGCATTATCACTTTTAATTGTAGTCTTGTGTAAAGTATCACTAATAACATTTTTCAATTTTATTTAATTTTCTTTTTCTTTTCACATAATGAACATTTGAAAGAAAATGTAACTTGTTGGGTGATAATTGTTTGGTATTAAGCCCCTCACTGCCATTGGAGGCGCTTTGCTTACACACCGTAGTGTCAAGGAACGTTAAACTGAACTTTTCTTAGTTGAAAGTGCATTTGTGTGAAGAGAAGTAGCTGTCTATACTGATCTCACACATGAAAGCTCTTTTTGAAATATTACACCAGCACTTCCTCGGCAAAGCCGAGCATGCTCCATTACCCAAGAAGGCTGAGAAAATAAAGACGTTCAACACTTTTCTCTCTGTGATGTGCTACGGCACAGAACCTCTACTTTCTTTCCTCCCTCTTTTTTTTTAGGACATACAGTGAATCCTTCATGGTGTCGAAGATATGTAAATGTTTACGAAAAGATTGGCACAAGGAGTCTTTCACAGCATGGGTGTTTACAGCAATCAAGGGCAAACACTCCAATATCGGATTCCCAGAAATACCCTCTCAGGGTAAATGGAAAACAAGCAAGCTGCCCTGAGGTTTTTCCGTGTTTGAGTAATTCCGGAATAAATGAAGCTCCTAGTCTGAAGTAGTTACCACAGGGAGAAAAGACACTCTTGTTCACTGAAGCATATTTAAGTGATGTTCTTCATTCAATGCCAAACTGCCCCAAAGGGCCGGATTCATCCAGCACGGAATGTGTATTCACCAAAAAATCTCTATTATGTCCACAATATGTTTCTTAACTTATTATGTGTGTATATGTTACGCAACCTCGAATGTCCCCATTCCTTCTAGAACTGCCCTCCACCACCATCACCCTGCACCAGCATCCAGTGTCCTGGATGTTGAGACGTCTCAATGGTAGCTGTTTTTTTTCCTCTTGACTGCAAAGCAGTGAACCACATCTACATGTTTCCTCCAAACAGGTCAGCAGCTCTTGGAAAAGAAGTGATAAAATATTAGGAATTAAGAGTGGTGTCTTATTTACCATTGCATTTTCCCAGCGATAACAAAATTGTTGTTTTTCTGACAACTGATATATTGGAAGAAAACCATTTACATATTGTTGATGCAAATCATCATTCAATAAACAGTGATGTGGTTTCTGGTTGTGTGTAATTATTGTTTATGCCTACATTTGGTCATAAATGATTTAAAATCGGTGACACCCTGACAAACAGAGGTGGGTAATCAGGCTGCCTAGATTTACTTGTGCTGGGTTGGAACAATGAGGTTGAATTCAATTGTTTTGGAGGCATCGGTAAGAGTCGCAGCGCTAACAGCATATACACCAGTGGGAATTCAGCAGAACAAAAGCGATCAAAAAAGTTTGTTCATAACACCTCAGATCATCTGGCAGGAGGACTTCACTAACAACGTGTGATGGCTCCACAATGTTGTGTGCATCATCCATATAATTGAAGGAGCTACACCACGTTCTCCTCTGTTCTTGATGTTTCACTGCCTTTCTCCATAATAATTTTCTTTTCTTTTAAACTTTACTCTCACTTGGCAAACCCAAATGCTGCATGCGCTAGAAAAGCTGCTCGGTATGTCAGAATTATGTAATACTATTGGCTACACATGCAACAATTTAGCAAATTGTTTCTGCGGGTGTGACTGGTGTTCCTTCAGAGGCAAAAATGAATTACAAAAATCATAAACAGTCGAACAAATGCCAACGTTGCTTAAAGTCCCGCTTGTTCCAAAACGACAATTTTTTATTTGTTGTTGACAGGTCTCGTTCCTCAACAAAACGCGAATCCCACGGCAAAAAACACATTTGTACGAAAAACCGCGATTTAGAAATATAATCCTGCGGGACATCATTTGATTACAGTTCTGCTTTTTAATAAGGCTTTTTAGTGGTAAGATATTCTGCTTCAACTCAAAATAATTAGGGCCTGCCTTCAGGCAAAGCTTCTCTTCAACTTGAGAGCTCCTTTTTGGTGCTACACAAAAAGCAGAATATGTACTTTTTTTTCTTACATGTGGTATCTTAGTATGACTTATTTAAATGATTCAGAGTAATTCCACTGATTTCCCTACTCTGGAATGTTGCTGGTATCTCCTTCAGTAACCAACTCATGACGGTGGTGGATTTTATTGACCCTAACCCTAACCCGACGAATGGAGTTATTCTCTGATAATGGTCCAGACGCTCACCCTTCCAGACAGGGTTCTTGTTATGTCTCCCTAGCTTCGAAGTTCTTTGACATAAGCCAAAATGCCCTAAAAGGCACAGTGAGCACAAAACAAAGGATATGTCCATCCATTTCTCCCTCGTGTGCTATTTCTGTCACTCAACCCCAAACAGTCACTTTCTCTGTAGCGTAATCCACCAAAGTTGTGCCCATTGATCAGAGAGCACTGTGGAGGTAAATGACTGTCACGACCGATGATGGACCTTAATTCAATGCACAGTGGCTCCTGAGGCCATTCAAGCCGCTACTTACTCTGACGGATGGAAGCATGTCAGCACTCACATTCTTGAGAGGGGGCCAAATACTTTGGTCTTCTCCTGGAGGGATTTGGAAGCATGAACTTCAAAACAGAGAGTATCTCCAGTTGCTTTTTACTGCAGAGTACAAAAGCCGGGAGATGGAGAAAAGCGATCAAAACCAAACGTGACCCATTCTGTGAAGCTGGGTGACTTCCAAGTTGTTGTAATGTAATGTAAATGATATTTAATTCGTTGTTCTGAGCATTCTGTACAAGACAGCCAGACCCCTATGTTGTATTAATTTAGATTTTCAGTTTAATGGGTCTCATCAATATTTGTTGCCATTGACATTCACTAGTATGCATAATACCTGTTTTTCTCAGGTTACCATATTTTCACACTCGTGTTATGGTTCAAATTAAAATGTCACTTAAACTATAACCAATGCAGTTTTACGCCGGCGGCAGCCTGACCCATGAATGGATTTTATGGCCTCTTGATGCTCAGTGGGATTCAGGAAGTTTGTATAGTAAGGCGATAGAGTAGCTACCATAAAGACTTGTGGAGCTGAGTTCATGTGATGGATTGTGGGAGGGGAACCACAGTGTGGCTGCAGAATCAGCCCGGCAGCCTCAGGGGAGTTCACATGATTGATGGAGCCCCCCGTCGTCCCTAATCACATTCTGGATGAGGCACTAAAAATGGGATGCAGCAGGTGCAGCAGCTTAAGTACATCCCAGTTTGGCCAATAACCTCTTATTGTCTCCATGTCATCTCTCCCGTGTTTATTCGCGAAAGCCTCTTTTCAGATTTGCTTGCTTCTGTTCAGCGTGAAACGGCATTTGTAGCTGCTCCATTTGTATGGCACCTTTCAGGCTCACATGGCGGAGCCATCGCTATTATGCGCCAACTTATCTGCTTCGGCTGCAGAGTCGATTTCAATAACACTGATATTTGCATGGATTTTATGTCACATTTGTGAGGAACATATAAGATAAGGTGCATTTTGAAGGTTATTTTGCGTTATATGTGAAATAACTTGAAATGAGGATTATTCGCAATGACACGCATGTAGGTTTAGTTCCCACTCGGTGAATGTTTATCTACCGCTATATGTGCCCGTCATTGACTGGTGACCGATCCGGCGTGTAGTCTGCCTTTTGATCAAAGTCAGATGGGATAGTTGACAAATGCTGTACTGAATTGACATGAATTAATGAGCTGAGCTACCAGGAAAATATTTACACAGAAAATGTATGAAATCCATCCATCCATCCAATTTAATACACTGCTTATTCTGTTTAGGTCTGCAGGGAGCTGTAGTTTATCCCAGCTGACTTTGGGTCAAGGCGGATTGCACCCTGGACTTGCTGCCAGTAAATGAAGGAGCACACATACAGACGTAATAGATGTAATAGTTTTTTGAATAACTCTATATTTTTCTCAGCTCTTAGTTTGTGTTTATGTCACGTTAGCATACCTATCGTTTAGCCTGTCGTTGCTCACGTGTTGTTGCGACGCTGCGTCAGCAGCGCGGCGGTTGTTTACATAAAGGACAAAGATTGACTCGACGAGCTGCTGTTAACGCGACGTTGCGCTGCTGTCGTCACTTGAAATTCAAATTACAGTAATCCCTTGCTACATTGCGGTTTGTTTATCGCGGTTTCACTTTTTTTTTTTTTTTTTTCAATTTTTGAAAAAAAAAACATATATAAGTCGCTCCTGAGTATAAGTCGCCCCCCCCCCACCCAAACTATGAAAAAAAACGCAATTTATAGTCCGAAAATTACGGTATTACAAATGCGCTTGGACAGAGCGAGGTTTGAGAGGGGACAGCAGAGAGACGAGAGAACAGAGAAAGTCACAAAGTGAGGAGCAAAGGCTGCCGACAGTGTTATTTGAATTGCGGACAATGAACATCTGGTCATCACAAAGTTATGTTAGTGAAAGATAAAAAACAATTCTTAGTCATTGAGAATCTCTTAGTCTCTTAGTTATGGAATAGAAAGCTGTGCTCTTTGTTAATTAAAAGAGATATCATTGAGTAGGTTGCCATTTACCAAGATGACTCATGCGCAATAAAATCTATCAGGAATGCCAATGTGTGCCAACGGTGTTTTATTCTCCATACAACTTGTTGTTGCTTATTTTCTCTGAGGGCAGAGAAAAAGAAACTGTTTGGTACACAGAGACATTGTGCAAATGAAATTAAATCCTAGATGCTAGTCTATCTCTGGAGGCTTCACCCCTTCGCATGAATATTAATGTTAGTCTTTGTAATAACACCCCAAAGAGGAATTATCATTGGAAAATACCTCCAAGCCTCCGTCAGGGGGTCACGCCGATTAAAAAACTGACTGTCCATCTACTGTTCAATCAATATGAAGACACCAACCGTTTGCATCACATGGATGAGGAGTAGGAGTAGGCGTACGCAAAGTCTAGGTAAATGTTGTCTTCTTTTATACGACATTCCTGGTTGAGGCTCGCAAAAAGAAAGAACAAAACAAAACTTTGTCCTTTTAACACGTGCTGAACTGGTCTAGCATGTCCAAATATTTTACTAATTGGGAATATATCTATATCTATATCTATATCTATATCTATATCTATCTATCTATCTATCTATCTATCTATCTATCTATCTATCTATCTATCTATCTATCTATCTATCTATCTATCTATCTATCTATCT
The DNA here is from genome assembly GCF_033458585.1 of Syngnathus typhle. NCBI lineage: Eukaryota > Metazoa > Chordata > Actinopteri > Syngnathiformes > Syngnathidae > Syngnathus > Syngnathus typhle. The sequence goes on along the minus strand of NC_083738.1, from coordinate 15,821,242 downwards.
ATCTATCTATCTATCTATCTATCTATCTATATATATATATATATATATATATATATATATATATATATATATATGTACTTATACACACACACGCACGCACACACACACACTCACACACAAACGTGTCCCCTGGAGCAAACTTGTTAGTATACACACTCAAACATTAGAAAGCCTCAAAAGTCAAACAATCTGCTCTTTGGATTAAATGCCAAATGTTCAGAGATCACACAATGGCCACACAACTGCACTCCCGCACAGGCACACACATCCACCACACGACAAGTGAGTAGAAAACGATTGGGTGTTGAAACCATTAACATTTTACGTAGGCTGTGAAACATATGACATGCATTGGCATGATAATAAGAGACTGTCAAGCGTGGGCGTAGTGTGCTGAGCGGCAACACAAAAGGCAAGCAAGAGGAAGTAGCGAAATTAAGAAAATAAAAATCTAAGATGTTTGTTTAACTTCACATCTTTCCCTCATCAGCCTAAATGCTTCCATCTTTCATATAATCTCCATCACAAGACCAGTTTTTTCTTTCAACACAGACACCTGACCTTTAGACTTTTTCTTTTTTTTTTTCAAAAAGATGGTAACACTTATGATGTCATCGCCCTCTGTTGACTAATTGGACGATGTCCTGTGTGTGGCCTTTAAGGACTTAGACATAATTAAACTGGAGCGACAGTTGAAGACGAGCCATCTTCTTGCTCGGTGGGCCACCCTTTATAATTGGGGAGCGCGACGGGGGAGGACAGCCCGAAGGGTAAAAAAACCGGGTCATTTGTGGCTCTTCCACTTGTGGTGAGCGCTTGATTTTTGTGCTGGGCACGGCAGTACAATGACAATGATGTGACGTCTTAAACTTAATTACCACAGAGGAAAGTTGATGGCTCTATTTTGGGATAGGTGTGTAACGTTTGAGGTCAAACTCAGTTTGTTCTAGGACTCTGTTCTTCTACCAGGAAATAATGGTCATCAAAACAAGCTTTTCGGAAACTCACACAGGTGGGCATGTCCAAAGTTGGCAAGCAAGGTGGGGGCAGCAGGCAAGCTTCTAGCTACAAGTAATGAGGAACTATAAGGGAAATGAGATGGATCCTTGGGGTAGCGGCAAGGGGATCCCGTTGCTCTACCACCGTAGGAAGCTCCGAAATTAATGGCGCAGCACCATCATCAATGGAGGGTGGCCCACAGCTGACCAACTTGCAGCTGCCCCACTGGCACTGTCGGAGATGCGGCAGGCTGTAAAGCCTTTCACTTAGCCTCTGCCTGTGCCTTTAACTCCTTTCTGTAAAGATTAAGACTTCTTTTTCTTGAATTAAATACCATCTTATTTGCGCTTCCATCCGCTCAAGGAATCAACAACCCTGAGAAAGTTGGCTGCACAGCTGGCACGGGCTGCATCACAATGCAAGGTAAAAGTCCCAGATGTGACCAGTTCATGTCTGAAATGACAAACTCTGGGATGATCGTTGAAATACAGGTGATTTGAGAACATCATGTCCTTGGTGCTGGTACTTTAAATTGTGGGAATGAACCGTCAAGAAAAACAACATATGGATTTTAAAAAAAAAGAAAGAAAAGAAAAGGACATAATTTACTGACGATAAAGCCTCATTTGATTGTCTGGAGGAATATTGGTTTGACTTTTGAGGCACATTTTCCAAGGTTGAACTCTAAATTATACAACTTTTTCAACTTTGGCAGTTCAATTGTATCGTAATCAGGGTTTTGAAAACGTGCCCCAGCTACTTACTATGAATGTGTAGAGGTGATGTGGGTTCATTTGTTTTTAATTTGCAACTAATTAAAATCTTCCTAACCTCCAGAGAAGCATGCTTTGGCATTTACTACAAAATGTACTATACTATTTTAATTATATGACTATTATACTGTGATGAGAAAATAATGTCAGCAACTCTTTTATGAGAAATAAGCAAGGCAGTGTTTATTTTTAGGGGAATACTGAACCTCCTTACATCCCAGCTATTGCATGAAGGTTCTTATTCCAGAAGGTTCTGCGGAACGACAAAGAACATTGAGTACCTGATGCTTTGATCTGTGATAAAAGAAAATCATGTTGTTCTATTAATAGCATAGACGTGTTTGAGGGTTCTCTGCAGGCAATCACTGCATTCAGTCTCTTGAATCAGCTTTAATTTGAATTTGTTGCACTCAGCGATAAGAAAAACGCAATTACTTTGGCAATTATTGTGTGTATAACTTTCTGTTTATGTATTACTTGGAGGGTTCACAAATACTTAAAGTGGAAGCCAACCCCCAAATTTTCTTTGGCACCCAACTAGTCGAAACACAGTATTCTGATTAAAGTTTGTGGAATATGAAATAAACAGGCAAAATCCATCTCAGGGGGCGGCCATTTTGCCACTTGTTGTCGACTAAAACGGACATAACAGTTGCCAGGTCTCAGGTCACAATCAACCAATCACGACTCACCAGTATACGACCAATTGCACGCCAGGGGCTTCAGATGAAAGGTGAATTGCAATTCCATAACAAAACAATCACATTAAATCTTTGTAATATCATGGGTAAAAATCAGATAGATGGATAGATGGATAGATGGATGGATGGATGGATGGATAGATAGATGGATAGATAGATGGATAGATAGATGCAAGTAGCAATATAGATAGTAATAGATAGTAGCAAAGATGGACAATGCATCTAAATGAACAACATAAGAGTGTTCTTTGTTGCGTCACTTTGCTGTATCGGACTGGCCAGCGTGAACGATCATGCAATCAACTGTTTTCTTTGGAATGGGCCGTTTAGGTTTTTCCTTTTTTTTCTAAATGGAAAGAAAGAAACCAGAGGGCAATCAAATGTTCATCAGGGCCTCTCACCTCGAATTCAAGCTGCCTGATGAGAGCTCAGAGAGCGCTCTACTCGCTTTCGCTAATGATGTTTCTGCGAATTTGTACCCAAATTAGTTTCACAAATAATTGCTTCCACTAATTAAAGTAGTCCTGCTGCTCACCAGATGTAACATTGATGTACATGCAAACAGCATAATGGAGTTTCACATGTGCTCTCTGCAGTCCACTTTGTTCACGAATTTCCGTCGTAAGTGCAGGTGAAATTGTCTGGCATCGTATTCCGTACGGTCACTATGAAGGGGGAATGTGGTGATCGTTTTCATGCTTTGTGCAGCTGCTTTGAGCGGAGCATAAATAATTCATTGTTTTCAACAGACAACAATGAATACCAATCGTTTCATATTGCCCAGCCCCACTCATCAAGGCTGAGTCGGATGCCTGAGGTTCTTAACTTTACAGGTGCAAATATGTCAACTATATTAAACAGTTGACATTCAGGTGAGTCTTTTAAAATGAATGAGGAAGTGTACAAAAAGTATTTCTTACTCGCCATCTGTTTGAATGTTGGCTGACAAGTCCAACCTTCAGTTCAGTGCCAATACGGAATTCACATTCTTGATCATCATAATCTTTTGCATGAAGCCTTTGAAGAACCTGAAGTCTGCTAGGTGTTAAAGCAGTGAGATGGCCATAGATTTCTCTAACTGGCGCTAAACTCTAATCAGAGACAGAAAAACGTCTTGCCAGAGGACAATATTGCAATGTTCTTCAATTGGCCAGCCATAGGTAAGGGAATGATAAAAAAACAACTAAGCTGTCAAATGCTGACGTCCTCATGTCCATTTGAAACCAAATTGAAGTATTTTAGGACTTTTGGGACACCCTGTAGGTATATTTGTGGATGAGTGGACAATGGATAATGGTTGGATGCATTGGCAGGAAAGTAGCACCAGTATACCAATGGATACCGATGGACCATAGCGATAAAACTAGCGTTTATTCGTCAACATTCCGCCCAAGTGAATTCACATCTCACTTTGATGGAAATTACATACATTATGAGATATCCACAAGCTGGAACAAGGTATTGGATATTACGGATTGATCAAGCACCAAGAGTAGATTTTCTCAACAGATGTGACAGCAGATAGGGAAAATCCTCCTGCCGGATTGGCAGTACACAGATCTCTACAATTTTGTCTTTGAGTATCAAGATGAGTGTTTGCAATTATGAAAAGGAGTACATGTAGGTTGGGGAGGGGTGTACTTATGATTTTCATCGCTTAATATTTGAGGCAAGTGTAATGCTTCTACCACGATCACCCATGTTGCCTTGTCGCCAGCAGTGGTTTTTCTGTCAGTCATGTGAGGAGCATGGCAGGTGGGTGACCGGGTAGGCAACTGTTTAGTTGGCAAAATGCCGACTGATTAGATTTCCCGCCCTATTTTCCCCTTCTGCATCCAGTCGGGTGGTATAAACAATCGCAGGATAATCATTCAGAATGAATGGTTGAAGGTGACGTATCAGTTGACCATGTGGATCAAAGTTATGATATTCCCCCAAACAGAGGCGTAGCCAGGAATTTTTCCAGTAGGGGCGCACGCCCACATGAAAAAAAATCTAACATCACCCACGCCATTCGCTGATCGCTAAAACAACATCCGGGTCCGGGAGGCAAACAGTGAATGGATAACATCGCGCACATAGAATAGCGCAAGCACATTTGCGCAAGACCGAAAGAAAAAAACGGCATGTAAATGAAGAATCGAAAAAGCTCGATTTTTTTTTTCAACCGGCTACGCCTCTGCCCCCAAACCACCTAAGATGCACTATTAAGATAGAGGATGAGTGAAAAAATGGGTGGGTTGATGGTATAGTAACTGCGAGTCAATCATTCGGGCTATGGGTGGATGGTTTATAGATGGCAAGATTAATGGTTGCGGATGCCTAAATGATTGGGTGGGTGTTAGGCTTGAGCACTGTGAGGGTGAGTGTCAGCATTGGGTGGGAATTAGGACGGATGGGTGGATTGGTGAGTGGGTGTTGTGATGGATGGACTTCATAGCTGATGGTTTCAGGATTTTTACCCCCACTCTGAAATGAAATACCGCCTAGCGTGCGATATGATTGCATTCACTACACTATCTCATTCTTTACCTATTGACTTGTGGCTCATTTGCCTAAGGTTATATTTGCCACCATATAATTATTAAACTACTAACAGGTAGACGTTGTTTACTTTTTGTCCATGGTTAAATTTAAAGGCCTGTTGTGAAAGTATAACGAGCAAAGTTTGTTCTAGTAGGATTAAGAAGTATGAATAGTTGCTGATTATTAGTTGCATGCTGAAAGAAAAATAAAGGTCGGGTAATGTTCCTAACTCACTCACAAACGTATGTGACAAGACGAGACTATGTGTTTATGAACCTTTTACATTTTCTGTCATATAGCCTTTTTGTAAGCAATCTTTAATGGCATGTCTAAGCTGTGCATTGAGAGATGTAATCACAGATCCTTAGCCCTAAGTGCAGTGTATGCGGGCGTCTGGGACACTTTGAAGATGGAGAACAAATTGCTTGGATCGGTCAATCAATTTCTCTGCACCTAGCTTTAACTCTACATGCTTTCATGTAATCAGCACAGCGTCCTTTGTATTTGTTCTTTTATTACTTTACTGGTTTATGAATAGAATTTGGTTTGTGTATTTGGGTACTGTAAACACTGGGACAAAAGAATACATTTGTGACTTGTCACATGTTTCACAGATCGAGAATTTCCCCTGCAGCAACCTTACGGTTAATCTTGAATATAAAACAAGAAAATAAAAACAATTCTAGTAGATTGTCAAAACCCAAACAAAAAGAGGCTTAGCTGCACATCAAATGCTACATTTGTTCCTTTATTGTGACATGGAGGCTTCTGGCTAATTTTTCACATTGACAGATGAAATGACTTTATTCTAGGCCCCACTTGTAATAACATGCAATGTTTTAGGAAACATTCAACTGTTCTAGAGTAACAAATAAAACTAAAATGTAGTAAATGTTATGTCATTTCATACATTCTGCTTGAATTGTGCTAATGTTGTGTATTATAATAGGCTGTCAAAGAAGTGTGTTTCCTACATCCTATATCTGCTTGTAAAAAAATATTGGACATTTAAATAATTGTATCAGTCATTTTCATGTTTCTTGGTTTTGATCACACATTTTCTGTTGGCCATCAGTGGTATCCTTTTGTGTGGATGCTTCATCGCCTCACTGGGTTTTCCAACATTATTCATGTTATAGTTATTTCAATAACTGTTAATATGTCACGTCAGGCACGTTCTCAGTTCCTCGTTTGTTTATGTAACGTTGGCATACCATATCGTTTAGCCTGTTGCCTATTCATGTCTGTTCTTGGTGTTGGATTTTGTACTCCGGTGCGACTTTTTCTCTTCTTTATTATGCATTTTATGGCTGGTGCAACTTGTGCTCCGACGCGATTTATAATCCGGAAAATACGGTATATATCATGCAGAATTTAAGTGTTTACATTGAGATGGAATGAGAATGACTGATTGGATTGGCGACGAATGGATTCAGCTATGTTCACACACACAACGGCGCAAACCACCCTTTTAAATCCTTAGGCTTGTGTCTGTCAGAGAAATTTCCACCACCGGGTCAAAGATGCCTCCACGCAGATTTTCAATAGATTACGTAATGGAATTTCAGTTCATTTCTGTAAAATAAATAAATAAAATTAAATAGATTTGTTATACGAGTAAACTTTGTACGAGATTGGTCACGGAACGAATTCAACTTGTAAGTCAAGGTGTCAGTTCACAAGTAAATCCTGTAACTCACGGTGAGCAGGTTGTGTAGCGAAGTGGAAAGCTCATCATAATTTTTTCTGGCCCAGTTGACGGATGCACTACTAAGGTGTGCGTCAGCCAAAGCTATTAAGTGGTCTGCTGGAGCGAGGTGCTTCAGTCGTTCGGTTCACCGATACCTCGCCTGCCGTTGTCTCGGGGCCGTGTGAATAAGTTCATTTCTTGCAAGACAAATCCAGACACGCTATACACTGACACGCTCAACAAATAACAAACATAAATACTGAATGAGTTCTATTGTTTGCATGGAATCCAGATGAAGAGGTGCGCCAAAGTGGTCTTTGTCTTGGGATGCACGTTGCGTGCCTTATAAAGCAAGCGCAGACCTCATCCATCACTCGTGTAAAACCTCTAGATATTTTTTATTTGTTGTTGCTGTTGATTTTTTGATTACTGCTCCCGCTCTGCGGTAAATCTGATTGGATGAGTCAGTGGCATTGTGACTTCATATCAAAGAGGAATGGAAAATAGAATGTTGATCCCTCTTCAATACCTGCCTCTACCCGCTTCTCCCATTACTCATGGTCATATTTAGGGCTGGGACATAAATGTATTTACATTCATGGTGACAGGCGGGAATGGTGGCTCTCAGTGATTTACGTGCCCAACATGGATGGCCTGAAACAAAAATGCATTTCCTTGTGGAGAAAACACTTGAGTTTCCCCTTAAGACCTTGAAACACACTCCCACAAACACACACACTATTTATTATATTAGAAAGCCTACTCATCTACCGTGTCTTTATTTCATCACAGTCTTTAAAATCAGGGGATGGTGAGTATAATTGTCAACTGTGGCCATGTGAAGCCCTTTTAGACGTGTTTGTGATTAAAGACTATATAAATTGACGTGACTTGAAAACGTCGATTGATGTGACCAGGAATGGGCAAAGTCATGGCCACGGATCACATAATGTGCAGCCCACTAATTCCATTCTTTAATGCGTCCCAAAACTGACCCAGAGTGGAAACTGAGCATGTTTTTATATACTATACTACTTTCATGTACAGTGTTCAACACATAGACACAATACATCCAGTATTTTCCATATAATTTACGCTTGCAATTTTGCGTGTTCAGTTATATTTGCAGTTTGTTTCAAAGGTGTGTTTAAAGTTTAATGCATTCAAAAATCTGTTTCTCTCGAGTGCAGATTTTCTTTTATTGTGGGTGAGTCTTGAATGAATCCTCCATGATAAACAGGACTGTATGTAAGTAAGTACAGTCATCAATTTTTTACTATTTGGGCAATCCACCCGTAAGCGGCCTGTGTCCCCTGTTTGATCCTGACCCTGACCAGTTGAAAATTACTATGATATACGTATATATAACAGTGGGTGACATCTGACAATATAAAATATATAGAGAGTATATCATTTAAAAAACAATTCCCATTCCCTGTGAAACAATATTGTATGGCGCAGTAGTACTAGCATTTGTGCTAAGCGAGTAATTATAATACTTGTGCCTTCCTCGCTACATTTGACTTTTATTTTGCTCTCAGGCAATATAAATCAAAACTTGCTTGACGCTTTTTAATTCGCCAAGCAAGTAAAGTGATATTCAGAAATGGGATCAATACTACCATATTTTTTCATGTGTAAAAACTCAATAACCATAATGGACATTGTAAGAAATAGCTTAGGTCTATGGGGAAATTAAGAGAGGCTTGTAGCAGGGGAGGAATAAAAGTGCAGCAGGTGTAAAGTTGGTGATCACGTACAAACTCTGATGTGTTCCCTCCCCTACCCCCAGCACACAAGTCATTGTCGAGGCCTGTCTGGGGGCTTTATCAGTCCACAGAGCGCCTGGCTCACTGTCGTTGTCTCCACGGGCGTGTTGAATGAGGGAAGGCCTGCCTTCTCAGATAAGGCCTTCTGCTCGCCTCCCTGCAGGCTACCAAACTCCTGCTTTGCTGCAGGTGCCTTTAAAAAATGGTCCACAACTATTAGACATCCTTACGTACATCCACTGGTGACAAGATGGCCTCCATGCTTGAGGTAGATAAATGATTGAAAAGGTGGGGGAATGGAAGCTATCGGGTAAACAAGCAAGGGAGGAGGAAGTTGAGGACAGAGATGGGAAATTATCAATGGACTCACAATGGAGAAAATGTGCATTCTTCAAAGTATTTAAGTACGAAAATCCCTATGACCAGTCAATTTGCGTGTGTGGAATACGTGAATGGTTTTTCCGATGCAGTCAGGTTGAGTCGGAGGTTGATTCGGAATACTTGCATCGAAACTAGTATGCTACTGGTAAGACTTTTGTGCTGACAATTTTGCCTTGTTGTTATTGTTTTTTTTTTACAGAAAGCAAGTTTTAGAAAAGTCTCCTGAAAGACAATGATTAGGATTCTTCTTCAGCCCCCGCTTTCCATTCTCCATCCACTTTCACTCTGTCTTTCCCCATTACATCACTTATGTGTTTTGTAGTTATAGCTTACTCTGGACCACAAGCCAGTCTGAAAATAAGTGTTTTTCACCTCCAACTCAATTCTGTCATTTGAATGGATTCAACACAATTACAAGGCCAATATTTCCACAGGATGGCTAGGCGGCGGCAAATTCAATATATAACAGAATTCAGTTTCACTGCATCGCCACTTTTCTTGTTCTAAGACACGTTAAATTTCTCCACCTGGGGCACTTAGCGTTATTGCGACTGTATTTTCAACGCAGCTGTGCCTTCCAACAAGCTCGGATGACTCTAAAAAAATCATGAATGTCATACACACGGGTTGGAAATGTAGAAATAGAGCAAAGTTCCCCTGAAGGAGTGTTATAGCGAAGCCATTTTATCATTTTGATGGTGCACTGGCTTGTAATAATGACAATAGCACGCTGTGATTGCCACTGTGACGTCAGACCACCTATTTTAGGGGTCTAGCTCATGCGAACAGTGGTTTGGTACTGTTAGAGCATGCTCTGCAATGGAGTGGTCAGCCTGTGCAGGTAGGCATCTCCGTGCTGATAATGAAGCCCTATTTCATGACTGATTATAGCTCAGTGGTCTTGTGCAAGTTCAGCTTTTCGTAGCTATGTTTTCTTTTGCAAACTATTTTACAAGCGACAACACAGTAAGATCAGCAATAACAAATTACCGGCAATTTTACTGACTGCATTCATCTTCACACCAAGAGAGCAATGATTAAACGAGAGCAAGGATTAGACACTAGATATCAGGAGTGGCCAACCAGCAGCCACTAGTTTTGCTGTGATACAAAATTTGAAGCGGCTGAACCACATCGCAGTGTCATAGCTGTCGTACCAATCAAAAACAACGTCATATCACAAGCTTTCGCAACCAAACATAACAGTTTCCAGTTATGTAGGGAGAGTCAGCTGGCCAATGCCAACTTGTACAAAAAAAGTCACTACTTTCCTTCAATCTCCTTTTGCCACCTCCTGTAACTATAATTTCTTTTTAACATTTATAATCGGTCTTAACGTAAGGCTTATGTATGCAAGGTAAAGAGGAAATGACTGTCATTAGAGGACAATAGTCACATACGTACATGTGCATGAATAAGCAGAAACAAATCATTGCAAATGTTTCAGAAACGCAAATTTTGACTTTAGCCCAAATATGGACGCATGTAAACGTAGTGAATAGCCTTGCGATGGGGTTATGTTCCCCAGACTTGAACTCTTTATGTATAATAAAACAGCCAATGTACAGACTTATATTTTTACATTATTTGTATAAATATATTCTAAGCCTTTATGCATAATAAAACAGCCAATATACATTTGAAGGGCAGGTATTATCTTTATCCATTTGGGTTTGTCATCCTCACATTCTCCATTCTGCTATTTGCACCATGGATTATGTGTGTGCGGGGGCCTGCCCTTTGGTTTCCCCGGGAGTCAGCAAATAAGCAGAGTTGGCTGTCATTGGCTCATTGTAGCGGACTGTTAATTGGCTAACCAATTGCTAATCTGCATGTATAGTGCCTCTGGGCATCATTTAAGCCATGCAGCCAGTGTATGAATGTGCCTGTTATGTGTTTATTTTCTTACCGTTTGTTCAGTTAAGTGATAAAAAGTGCACTGGTGGCTGTGTTTATCTTTGATCACTTGTGGCAGGATTGCTATTTGTTCTAACTAGCAGTGTTAGGCTTCATCAAATTCGCTAACAATGTTTACTTTACACCCAATGTGCCAGTTGTGTAAAACAATTCTGCTTTGCAGTAGAGACATTGCACGTTACCTTGTGAAATGATCCAGAACTTTGGACATTCTCATTTACGCACTCTTTTCTTGCTTATACCTACAGTCTATGTGGGAAAAATATCACCATCAAATTTGGCTAAGACGCAAACTATAAAATTAACCAGGTCAAATTAGAAATGTTGGATTGAAAATCAGTGATAGAATGAGGCGTCAATAGCGCATGCAAAGCCTCTGAGTAAAATCATCAAGAGTCGTGTTATTGGATTACAAATGTTCTGTTCAGTTACTTAGTGTTCAGCAACCCCAATACCTCGATGACAATCTCGAAAATATGAACATCTCTCAGTCTGTAAGAGCGAACATGCAGTTTAGCGCATGTCATTTAGGCCCGTAGTGTCGCTATTTTGGCCCAAGCTACAGTGCATCTATAATGAAGTCTCTGTCTCCTTTCAGGGTTCTAAACAATGCAAAATCGTGACCTTTTGGGATGAAATGAATACGGCTGAGGCTGAATTCCAATCAGCCAGGTAATCAATTAAAAGGTCAGGAGAAACAACAATCAACGATGGGAAAGAGCAACATGGCGTTGCGGCATACATTTAGCTGTGTTGAATAATTAATAGTTTATAAAATGCCCTAATTTTCACAGGAAAAACAGCATTGCAAAACACGGTAAATGTCAAGCGAGCTGCTCATTTAATTCATGACAGCTAAAAGACAATAAACACATGCAGCTGTTGCAGAAGTTTGACGCATCTTGTGAGCTCCCGGGAGATCACCCAAGCGGTTGCTCTGAACGTGGCGGGAAAAACGGAGTCGCAGTGGTGGAGCAGACCACCTGGCCCTGCCAAACTGTCAGCACCGTCATACCTGGGACTGTCATTTTCCACCACCGTGACTAGGTATCATTGACAAGGAGATCCGGAGGGTAGACACTGTGTGAAGCTCAGGGAAACAAGTGGGGGGGATTCAGATGACCTGCTGTCTCTTTCTAGTAAGGGTTTTCCCAAAGGACTTAAAGCAGTGACAGTGTTTTTTTTTGTGTTTTTTTGCCCTCGCCACTTTGTGGCACCTCAATGACCAAAGAAAAACAGTAACTGCATCCAATCCTTTATTTGACCACTGATGGTTTTGGAACTTCATTGTGATAATACTATTTTATAACCTTCTAAATTTGCTCTAAATCACATGGACACATTTCCGTGAGTTTTGCAAGACTGTCAAGATCAGATAAAGAAATTGCAGATTATCACCATTCTTACTGAATTCAACATGTCCAAGATTGTTAATTATTTTGATTGTGGTTTCAGTATAAATTACATTGCATCATAATGAGAGCTGTTCCTAATCTTTTGGTTGTTTAGGCCAACTGCATAGTCATAGACAAACACAATGGACTCTTTTTTTTTTTTTTTTTTTGTGACCATTGCAAATCCGATGCAGTACGCTGTCTAAATCTGTGACTCATGTATTTTTCCTCTGCACTGTGGTCTGCTTTTTTTTTTTTTTAATAACGAGAGTCAAGTTGCTCTCACAACATCTTTATTTAATGACGAGTGCACAAAATAACCCGTAAGCATGGCCCGCAATGGCGCCGTACTTGCCACCTCTCCTCAACCACGTGCAGAGCGAGGGTGTGATGGGAAACAAAAAGACAAATGTTAACAATGGACAGTCTTCCTACTAAGAAATAATGCTAATGTGTTACAGCAAAGACAAATTGATCAAATGCCCCTCCTTCATAATAGTTGTTCCTTCTCAGCACACAAAGACAGCAAGTGCTGTATTTCCTGCATTTTCCCTTTGCCAGTCTTTTTAATTAATAGACATCCTGTCCTTTGGCTCTCCTTTGAAAAAGGGAAGGCGTTACACTGGCAGGGAGCGGGTGGGGGTTGCTAAGGGCATTGTAATTAGTTATCGAGTGGGAAGGGTGCCCGCCACAGTGGACAGTGTCAGCCAGAACTATTTGCTTCCTGTCACCTCTCCAGTTAGTGTCAGACATTTTGCCTTTGTGTGCCTGTCAACAACATTGACTGTGCAATCCCCTATGGTAAAAGGGGGGGGGGGGGGAATTGAAGACATCTTACCCTTGAGTAAGCAGGTGTTTCTGTGTCATTTCATAACGTCACTCACTCGTGGCATCCTCTTAGTGAGTCAATGTAAAGTCAAAGTCAAACTGAAACGTGACAGACCAACGGAATGGGAAGACCGGTGACAGAGTGAGAGCAGGTGATCCGCATGTGCACCAGTGCCGTATAAAACAATATGCCCTCCGGTGGTGCACCAGCTTATGCATGTGATGGTGTTTGTCTGCTTGGCAAGTACAATAGGGGGATCAATGAAGCATTATTTGGCGCCGTGTATGCAACTAAGACACCATACTGGGAACGGTAGATTAGACTGTGTGGTTGTGGACACCTTAAAACGGAAGCCCAAGCAGATCACCGTTCCAAAGAAATTGTGATTATTACTACAATCAAGTCACGATTATTTCTATAGGCCTTGATTACAGTAACCTCTCAAAGTATGCCAAGTTGACCAAAAAAAAGCAATGTTAAACCAGATGGGAACATACCTGTACATCCAATCATCCCATTGTCATGTATTCGAGACGAGTTAGGCAAGCTTTTGCGCAGTTTCCTCAAAATAAACAGAGTGGTAGATTTTTGGTCTGTAACTCACTAAAATGTTCACTTGATTTGTAATTTTTCCATGATGAAGACTATCAGTGCTGCCTAAAGTGAAAAACACTTGTGAATTTGTGAGTGAATATAAACTAGATCAGAGGTGTCAAACTCATTTTTTTCGCGGGCCGCATTGTAGTCATAGCTTCTTTCGGAGGGCCATTATGACTGTCAACCCAAATAAATGTATGAGCACCTCATATTAGATACAGTAAAAGCTACAAAACAAACTGACAAATAACTCGTTTTCAAATCAGACGAATAAAAACTGGTCATATTTAAAAAAAAAAGGTATTATTAAAAGTGAAGACAATTTGCAATTTTAGTAATGACGCAAATTTAATGCACAATTTGTCTTCACGGGCCACATAAAATGATGTGGCGGGCCGTATCTGGCCCCCGAGTTTTGACTTTGACACCTGTGGACTAGATCATGATAATTTCAGGAGTCATATTTTTGTGGTATTTGGGTTTTATGGTGTGCTGTAATGTAAAACGGCTGCCTTGACTCAATAAAGGTTTGAAACACTGTTTAGAGTGAGTGAATATCCAATTTAGCACCCACTATTTTGGATTGTAGTAGAAGATAACCTTGTTTTTGACAACCTTTGGCAACATCTATTTGATAAGAGTACGGCTTGCCAAAAGTCATTGTGCTCTCCCTTCATTACACGTCTATGTTTATTTTAATTATGGTGGTTCACAGATTTTAACATGTTTCATGTATACAGTTGATATAGCCTTTCAGACTTACAACTTTATTTTCAACTGCTAAAATAAAACAAATGTGGTTTGTGATTAGAAAAACTTGGAATTTACCCAGCACCAGCATCAATACATTCGATTGGGTCCGGCCATTAAATGCCCACTCAGATTATTTTGGTATTGGTGCTAAAGCTCTGATAGAGCAGTGCCGTTCTCACATTAATAATTAGAAAATGTTTATTAGCAGACGCTGTGATGGCAATATTTTCTGTTACTGTAGAAGCATAAAGTTGTACAGAAAGAGGAGAGAAAGACACAAGGTCCTCTGATGAACAGCTGCTGTCACACTCACACTATACATCGAACCGCCTCGGGAACACAAACATCCAATTCTTTCTAGTTACTACTGGGAACATAGTGTACGAGAATAATTTAGAGTAATAAAGTATGTTTTGTCGCTAAAGACAGACACTATATGATCCCGTGTAGCAGGCTGATTGGGAAAATTACACTACAGGAGAGATGCGCGCAAAAGGCTCGTAATTGTATTTACTAAGTGCATTCCAATGGTTGGGAGAGCCCAAGATACAAACAAAATCTGTGGTTAGTGCAGTTTGAACAGTTGAGCTCGAAGCGATGTGTGGAAGTTGCTCAAAATCCAAACAAAGAAAGGCAGTTTTTAAGTAGTTATTCTATTGGGATGAATAGAGTATGCACGAAAAAACTGAACCGAATTCCCCATTTAGCTTCCATTTGTGGCTGCAACAATTCATGCAGTAACACAATAGGCATCTGCTATGAAATCTGCTTGAATTAGTCACGACCCCCCCCCCCACACACACACACACAAACATAATTCTGGGGGTCAAAGCAGGTGAGTCTAATTGAAATAGAGCAAAAGACCTGCGGTGGGGGGTGGGCGGCTGTTGAAGACATGCCATGTTATTAACTGATCTGTAGATAGACTTGTTGGTGTATAAATTGAGAAGGGAAAAAGAGCAGACCAGACCCCAGATAATCCATCATTCCCTTGGGGACACAAGCTTCATCAACAGCCAGAATGCAGCCAGCAGACCCGCTTTCACCCAAGTGAGGCGGATATAGCAGGTGGTAATACGAGTGGAAAATGGACCTTGAGGCACCCTGGAATTCTTTACTACTAAAAGCCGGATGGCCTCACGGAAATAAAAATTGCCCGAGACGAATGTGAGGTTGTGAGGTATAAATGTCCAATTAGGACAGCAAATAAAATCCGTTAAAAACGGCAAGGGCTTGTTGATACGTGAGCTAAAGACGTTGACGGCAAACTTTCCACCTTGAAGCCCTCGCGTCGACAAAACAATATAATTCACAGTGTAATCACAGCGCTGTCGATATGATATTGAAACGTATCCAGGCCAAAATTGCAGTGTGGAATTAATCACTTACGAGGCCAATATGCCGGCCCCGCGAATCTATTTTCCGTGCGTACGGCATCATAAATCATGCTGAAGCTCATTAAATGCCCAGCAAGCTCAAGATAATTACCCCAGCTTGCCTGGCTCAAAGACCCCCAAATCTTCATGAGTGTTTGCGGCCCCAGCAGGGCTTCGAGATGCAGCGGGGGGGAGGAGGCCGGGGGGGGTGATAGATAGAGAATTAGATTCAAGGAAGGTTACATTGGATTTGGCTCCACTCCTTATTTGTGGAGGATTCTTTCCAACAAAGTCACACTTAGTACCCTACTAATCTTCTCTCGCTTCTCATATTATGAGAAACATTTACGACAATACAATTGTTGTGACATTGTAAAATAGCACCTAAAAGTGAGTTTGACAGCTCCGGTGTAAAACTCAAACTTGAAAACCTCCCTGAGAAAAGTAGTATGTCACTCACAAGATAAATTTATCTTGGGAACTTCCATCCATCCATCCATCTTCTGAACCGCTTAGTCCCCACGGGGGTCGCGGGCATGCTGGAGCCTATCCCAGCCGTCATCGGGCAGTAGGCGGGGGACACCCTGAACCGGTTGCCAGCCAATCGCAGGGCACACAGAGACAAACAACCATTTACACTCGCACTCATACCTAGGGACAATTTGGAGTCTTCAATCGGCCTACCAAGCATGTTTTTGGGATGTGGGAGGAAACCGGAGTGCCCGGAGAAAACCCACGCGGGCCCGGGGAGAACATGCAAACTCCACACAGGGAGGGCCGGAGGAGGAATCGAACCCGCACCCTCCTAACTGTGAGGCGGACGTGCTACCCAGTGCGCCACCGAGCCGCCTCTTGGGAACTTTTTGGATCAATCATTGTTTTGCTAAGTACAGACTCCAGTGCCCGTGTTATGCTAAAGCTTTCCCCTAAATCCATAATCCTGTTTTCATTACTTTGCAAATCACAAATTGTGTTCCACAGCGTCTAATCTGAAAATACTTCAGCAGCCTAAATCCTATTTGCCTTGCCTTGCAGATGTGATGCCAAAATGGTGGGTGCTGGACTGACAGGTGTGCACAGCAAGGATACATCAAGCAACAAGAACACCAATCCAGAAACAGGTTTGCCTGTTTATTTACTTTTCAAATCTTTTTTTTTTTCCTTTTGCGACAAATTCATTTGCTCGACAGTTTGTTTCTTCTTAGTGGTTCAAGCGAGTGGCAAAGAAGCCTCACAGCCAGCATGTGGATCCTTTCTAGTAATCACAAATGTAATCTAAAAAGCACACTAAAATTGTTGTTTACAGTTTGCCAGAGATTACACCCCAATATAAACTATAACTGCCCTTGGGAATCATCTGAATTGGACTTTGCTACATGCAATCAGTCAAGCGTGACCTCCTTTCGCAGAAGTGGCCAAAAACAACCAAAACACACACACCAAAAGTCTACTTGCACTACCTTAGCAACAATAACTTGTGAACTACTCAGTGAGCCACTCTCACGCTCTCTCTAGCCTCTTTTACTCTTAACGAAAAAGCTGCATCAGAGCCATAAAAGAACATTCAGCATCCAACTGGGCCTTTTACACAGAACCCAATGAAGCTTCTACTGTTGTGGCTTTTAGACGGTGATGCTGTAGTCCCACCCCCGCCAATTCTTTTCTTGATAAACGAGTGGAAGATATGTCAATGAGCAGTCCAAGGATTGGTATAATTTTGTATGAAAGATTAACAATTCATACACAGTTCACCAGAAATCATTCTCACCAAATGACCTGGTCGTCTTTCAAAATCTGTCTCTTTTTTCGTCTCTGACTCTGCTCGCAATGTGTCGGGTATTTCATAGTTTTCATTCAGGAGGTGTGTGATGTGTAGCGATATGGACAGAATCGTAAATCCTGATAGATGTATTTGTTTTGAATACATACAATGATATTCAGTATATGTTGATAAGGTTTTTCCTTTAAACATTTTAACATGAAAAACACATTAAAATCAATAAATGACAAATCCACAGTTACTTTAAAAAGTAATTTGATTTTACTTGATTTTGGAACTACGTTGGGTTACATGTGAAAATAATACACCTAAATCTTGATTTTACGCAGACTTTGGGGTACAGAATTTGCGAATCACGTTAACCCCGAAAGCGAGTTGTATAGACTGTCCATTTAAAATACTACTTAGAAATGTATTTATGACAAAAAAATTGGGGTCCATGACCAAACCGCGTCAGACAGAAAGTCGCGTAGGATCGAAGCGAGTAAAATTAAGATTTAGGTGTATCACAACATGAATCCAATTTACTGACATGAATCGTAGTAATTGCTCAGATAACACATCGGCCAGGTACGACACAGTCTTAATTGTCCAACTTAATTGTATACACACAAAATGGCTTCCTTCCCATGGACACACTGTTGGAGAATCTAACAATAAATCTTGTTAAATCGTTATTGCTCTCAAATTGCTTTCTCTCTCTTTCCCGCTTGCTGAACTTTGATGTCATTCAAGGTACAGAAGACCATCGAGAATAGCACCCGTACTAGTCTCCCATCTCAAAAACATAAACAATTGTCTTTTTTTACACCGTATGGTCGAGTATTTGTGTTTGACGGATGTTTGCAAATTGCTTCATCTCCTGTTGTGTAACAGTACAGCCATAGATGGAAAAGGAAACTCCAGTAGCATTCGTCTTTCATAAAAACATTCAAAAATCACACTCACTGTATCTCTTTCAGTATTATTTTCTACGGCACTTGCATAATTGGCTGCCACACAAGGTCGCAATGTCCTTCAGTCATCCTGCAGCTATCATCTTGGTTGAGTTGCCCGTAACTTTTTAACCAATCTCTCCTTTCAAATCTGTTAACTACCAAGCAGTGCGGCACTGGCTCCAGGGCCTTCTAATTGATTGCGTGAGATCTGCCACTTTGCGGGATTAGTTGTCACTTTCGCTTTCCCGGTAATGGATATGTGACACGAGCGCTCGCTTGTCAACGCTTAAATCAGTCTGTTGTGACCGACAAGCTGTACTGATCAATTGCGGTGACGCTACTCAGGCCTCCCGCTACTCCTCCGGGAAGGCCTCGCTGAATGACGGCAACGCCATTAATGACAATACTTCATTTCCGCATCCTGCTGAGCTTGCAGAAGGCCGTCCTAACCTATTGTCATCGCTGAGGTGCCTTCTCATCTCATCAGTGCCAGCATCAGAGCGTCCAAAAGATCATTATTCGTTTTGCTGTGCTTCCACAGTGCGCACACCATGGTATCATCATAAGATGTGCTTTTGAAGTCAAAGTCGGTCACTGGGTGTGTTTTGATGGGATCTTGTTAAATTGAACAGGTTTACTTGTGACTTGGAAAGGCAAATATTTCCAAGTATTTGCTGAAAATTACTTTGTATTTTTTTGGGTAGTGGAGAACTGTGATTTCTACTGAGAAAACAGCAAAAATAAATAATGATATAAATGAAACTGAATGAAAATGGTATCATGATGATATGTCATCATGATTAAATGGTGAAACATTGAGTAAATCACAAAATATGCTGAGATGCACGACAGGGTTGATTTGTTAAATTAAAATTGGAGCCTTCCCAATATCTAACATGAAAATACACACGCCATATGGACTACTCGAAATAGTGATTAGTATGAATCATTCAAAACATTCAATAACTGAGAAAAAGTCATTTCACTCATTTGACTAACTACAAGATCATTTTTTATCTTGTCTTGCCTTACTAATCCGTCCCATGTTTATCTTATTACTCGAGCTTTTGTGTAGGCCCAACGTCCATATGCAGTAACCTTGAAATATTGATTCATTCATTCCTTTGTATGCGTTTACGACTTTGTGCGTCATCACGGTCATTAAATCCAAACAATCAACTTTTTTATGCTCTCATCACATCTTACTGGACTGAAAGTCAGACTAATAAAGCACAAAGTGAGTGGACTTGCAACAAAAGATCATTTTCTAAGCAGAGTTTTTCATAACAGAGCCAAAATGAGGATACCTACCTAATGCTATGCCTTATTAATCATTCAATAAAATGTTAGGTGATAATCATGCACATTCTATGATCTGTGTCAGTATAATAAATGGGATGAATACATTAGTAATTTGCAATAGGGCAGATGTGATTAGGACGTATATTCAGCATCTGCCTGGTCGGCAGTTGAATGATTGCCTTATTGTTGAGTGAGCGACGGTCATTGCTGAAGACAGAGTGGCCCGCTTTTTGTTGCTAATAGTGAAAGCGAACAAGGACGTCAGGACAATATGAGAGAGAAATTGGGAAAAAGGAGCCAATTTGTGAGGTGATCAAATGCAAATTGCAATGGGCATATGCATGCGACAATCTAATAACATCGGGAAGATGGGAGGGTGGTACATAAAAACAGGGACTTAAAGGTGATGGG
Organism: Syngnathus typhle; assembly: GCF_033458585.1. Classification (NCBI taxonomy): domain Eukaryota; kingdom Metazoa; phylum Chordata; class Actinopteri; order Syngnathiformes; family Syngnathidae; genus Syngnathus; species Syngnathus typhle. The sequence continues at coordinate 15,801,106 of NC_083738.1, read as the reverse complement.
AATTTAAAGGAGGGTGTCTGTCATGGCTGGTATCAGTGAGGGCACAGGGGAAATTATTACAGTGGATGCAGAGTCGCATTGGAACGGCACATTACAGCTTGGAAGCTATTGCTTCTGTTCATGTGGGCAATAGCTATTGGATCATACAGACACGCATTCCATTTCAGAGCAGGAATGGCACTTGGCATTGAAACTTACTCAACACAGTTTGTAGCAGTAAAGGTCTACCTCCAAAGTGTAGAATATAAATAAAATATGGCGCACTGGTTAGCATATCCGCCTCACAATTCAGAGGGTGCGGGTACAATTCCATCTCCGGCCCCCCCTGTGTGGAGTTTGCATGTTCTCCCTGTGCCGATATGGGTTTTCTCCGGGTACTCCGGTTTCCTCCCACATCCCAAAAAACATGCATGGTAGGCTGATATGTATATATTTATGTTCGGGGTTCAGGGTGTAAACTGCCTACCATCCGAGGGCGGGATAGGCTCCAGCACGCCTGCGACCCTTTATGAGGATAGGCGGTTGACATAACGAATGAAAAATAACGATAATTATGGTTGAACTCCAAATTGTTCAACTTTTGCTGTGTTCGGCTTCAGACGTTCAATAAAAAAAAGACAAAAAGTAATTTTCCTCCCCTTAGAAATTCTGTAACAAAAAAAGAACAAGGCTGCAAACAAGCATCCATCAAACCAATCCCCTGCGTACATGCCCGTCATGCACAGTACATTTGTGTTCTTAACTTCTTACTGCAGCTTTACTCGTGCAATAAAGATGATGCCGTAATCCTCCCCCTCCTATGAAACAAAAGAACATCAGTGTACGCCAATGTGATTTATCCTCCCTGGGATCGCTGTGTGCCCTCAAAGAGATTGTGTTGCTCTCACGTACTCTTGCTCAACAAGTCAGCTCCTAAAGCGAAAGGATGACACAAAGTGAAACATTCACTTCATTTTCTTACCCAGTGAAAAAAGTTGCCCCTGGGAGGGAAATACTTTGAATTAAAATGTGAAAAAGGGTGCTTCCCATTTTTGTTTCACTTTTACCTCGGGGTTTACATCGGTTAGCATTTCCAAGCATCGCGTCGTGGGAGTTGAATAAACCGTCAAATGTGCAAATCAAGATGTCTTTTCTTTATTACTCTGAGCACGGCGACTGCGGCAATGGAATCAATCGTAGGTTGGTACAATTCAGCAGTGTTGTTTGTTGTATTTGCGTTACAAAATAGAAGTTGGCTGAATGCCACCTCCGGTATAAAGTGACACCTCGATCCATGAGGAGAATTCTAAGGCACCGTTGATAGTCCGACCTCCTCTTTTTCCGGTCTTCTGTCTGTCAGCTGCGAATGGGGCTGGATTGATTAGGTCGGACAGGGTTGAATTTCACTCTCTAATTCACTGCCCTGCTCTGCATTTTCACTCCGACGGCTGGCAATTAGGTTGAGGTTAAGTGAGGTCAGCACTCAGCAGCAATCATTGCAGTCCATTGCTAAAATGGGAAACGGGAATGGAAAATTGACCATGTAAAGTGTTGTTCGCCCAAGATTATATTCGATCATATTTCCAGTCGTTTATTCACCCAACTGCAAATAGGGGGAGGCAGTTATCACACAAACACACTTAAATAATGGACGAGTGTGAGCACCGTATCATCAAGTGATGGCAAGAAATGGCAAGAACCAAGGCAGATTTGGCAACCCACATATGGCTCACAGCTAAGGTAGCAAAATTCAGAATTAACTGATTTTTATAAAACTGAAGGTTGAGTCTTGTTAGGGAATATGACTGATTATGGAAATTACGTATATTCTAGCATATGCATTGAAATTAAATGAGAAATAAAATCAAATTGGCCTTCAAGTGGTATTCAGTGCGGGGTGGTAGCTGCACTGAATACAACTTGAAGGCCCTGCAGCGCATAGTGAACACGGCTGGTAAGATTATTGGTGCTTCACTCCCCTCCCTGAAGGACATTTACACCTCCCATCTCACCCGCAAGGCGACCACGATTGTGAGTGATGTGAGTCACCCCGCTCATTCTTTGTTTGATCTTCTGCCCTCTGGGAAGAGGTACAGGAGCCTGCGCTCCGGCACCACCAGACTCACTAACAGCTTCATACTGTTAGCTGTTAGGATCCTGAACTCTCTCCCTCCCTTCTGCGTAGCGTCCTGTACTTTTGCGCTATATTCTGACTGTCTGCTGTATGCACTTGCTCCATTTTTGGTCCTCTTATTCATGATGTTATTTTTTTATTATTTATTCGTCACTCTTATTTATTCATTGTTTGTGCCTTCTTGTTTTTACTTTTTGTGTTGTTTACTTGTATGTAATTGTGTACTATGTCTTGTCACCGTGGGATAGTGGGAACGTAATTTCGATCTCTTTGTATGTCTTGACGTGAAGAAATTGACAATAAAGCAGACTTTGACTTTGACTATGAAGGTGCTGTAATGCCCTTGTATGTGGGCACAGATTTGTGCTAATACCAAAACAAAATATATTATTGGTCGTTGTTATACTTGAATATGATAAATGATTTTCATAATTCACATGTAAAGTTTCCAACCTGGAGTATTTTCAAAAGTCCCCAGGCTAATTTCTCAAGGAACTACACCTGTAATCAACCACTTATTTTGGACCACTTGGCTACACTTTTTTTTCGCTCTCCAATCTATTCCTTGAAGAGCAATCGTGTTGATTGTACTGTACATTGTCGCTCCTGATGACATAGAATCTTTAGTACTGTACAATGAACACAAGATGGGTCCACATAAAACATTAAATAAATTAAAATAGATGATGGGCGTTGTACCAAACCCGAGTACGGCCTTGTGAGCACGTCACGTCTGGTCTTAGAACTTAGAAACTTAGAAGTTTATTCTGAAGAAGGTTATTTTGTGAGGCTATGTACTTTTTAACATCCCTTCTTCTACTTTTGATAGAACAGTCCAATGGCAATTTACAAGTTAGTTGGCCAGAACGACCGATTCTGAAGTCCATAAACTGATCATCAAAATGCTGGAAACTGATTGGTCACCAAATCCAACCAGGAAACAGTACAGCCGAAAGATGTACGATGAAGTTAAAAATAACTTTTAGGCATTAATTGGTAAAATGTCATGTAAGTAATACAAGATTCTAGGTCGGAGCGTCTTATAGGGTTCAGGCAACCTGCCCCCAGTTTAAAGAGAAGTGAACCACTGCATGATAATGGTTGCAACACGGTGAAATAGAGATTACACCTTTCCAAGTGACATCAGACATGACATTGGCGGCTCATTCAGGTCTGCATGCAAGCAGCTTCCTAATCCTGTGAATCCCCCCACTCTCTCACCAACCTTGTAATTGTCCGTGGGAGGAGGTCTTCTTCCATGTCAGGTGACACAGCCTCCAAGAACATCCAGCTGTGTCCAATCTGCTGCCCGTCTGTATTGGTGTTTACACAGGGCTGAGTGGTGCAAGCGACCCATTGGTCACGGCGCCGTGCTCGTTTGCCCTTCTCAGAGCCGATGACAGTCGCTGATGCATCAGCTGCCACATTCAAACATGGAGGAATAGAATTCTCCTGCGCACGGCAGACAATGTTTGATAACATTCTGGAAAATTGCACCCATTTTGCTGTAATCCTCCTGGCTGTGCAAGACGCCACCTTCTGACTTATTGCAATGTGTACCACTTGCTCCCATGTTTCGCCACCAGCACTAGAATGTACACAAACGGACCTTGATTGGCTACTCATTCTACTCTTTTTGATGTTGTTTTAACTGTGGGGGTTCTCATTAGCATTCCAATTTGTCAGCGCTACTTTTCTGACATCTCATTTTACCCGGCCCGGCTTCAACCTGATTAGATGTCTAATTAGCCAGAATAAACGAGGGAACCTGAGTGTAATTGTTAATTACTGGTTAGATGCCATTTAGTGACATAGTCAGCAATCGACTAATTAAATGGTTGATGTGCAGATTTACATATATTGCAAGATATAACTGTTTTAGCTAATGCCAATTTTTTTCAAGTTAAGACACTGGGCAGTAATATCTTTCTTTTATAAGTCTCTGACAATGAAAAGTCTGCATTTTTTTAGTTGTAAAGGGTGGGTTTTTATATACATGAGATTATAATGTTGAGATGTAAACTGGAATGCATTCATTACTTTAGCATCTTAATCCAAGTGGGAGACCCCACACATGATCTTGGGGGGGTATTAATGTGTTTTCTTTGGCGTTTGTCGTGTTTGGTGTACACAAGATGACCAACACCGTGAGTCTCCTTCCCCATACCGTAAGTCTGTCTTACACTGACCTGTGGGGTGCAGCAAAGAGTTATGTGGCATCCAGACAATACAAAGAAGTAATCGAAGTTTGGCTGTCAACTTGTCTGGTAACTACAGTGCAGTTGCAATGGTAGTCGGTTTTTTTTTTTCTGGTTATACAAAGACTGAGCACAACCTCATGATTCTGTTTTTGTGCTCCGTGTTACTTCTTAATTGGCTATCGTTCAGTTTCTGGTTACAGTCATGGCGTTTCATTTGACCTCTGTGTTGACCACATATATAAGGATCTCAACACTGTTTACGCACTCCATATAATTGCTTGGTAAAATGCCTCAGAGACATTTGATAGTGAGACGTTAGCTGACTTCTATTGCAAAAAAGATATTTGGCATAAACATTATTTTGTGTTCAACATTGTGTTCAGTGTATGTGTGAACACTGCCTAAGACGAAAAGCATCAGCAATTTTTATGGTAAAACTATTCTAAATATGCAGCAGCTTTTCTCTAACTTTTTATTTGATCTCGCGCACCTCCTGTAGCTATCACAATCAACATCGCTATTAAGCCATTTAATTTTCTGATATTTTTCATCTTGAACACAGTATCCCAAACACTCGAATCGTGCCTAGTGTGAACAAACGTCGTCCTCTACATCCATATAATGTAATTCTGAGTCATTTATTAAAATGTAAATGAAAACCCGTCAGAGCACTTATGTTGAAGAATAGCCAAAGATTTCCTACCCTCCATTACCCTGAGCTGAAATGACGTCCTTTGTCTAATTTCAGAAAACTGAGCTAGGTAAGAAGCTGCACATATAATCTTGTACCTTTTTTTGTACCAAACCGATTATGATTCTTCACGTCTGCACTGATCACCAACAAAAAATACAATCAGCGCCAACATTGACCAGCTGTCTGCAGTGAAAGACTGAAAGTGAAAGTATTTGTGCAAGTTCGATTCTAGGGTCAAGATGAGTAGCACTTCTTTTAAACTACTCTTCAGTCTGAGTAAAAATGATTATTGAGTTAAGAATGAAAACATATATGTGTTCCTATACGGTGACATCATACACACACACAGATGTATGGAGGTTCAGGCTGAGTTATGGGGCCTCCTCATGTGAAATTAATTTACTTCAAACCGTCGCATACTTTGATGGAGGAGCCCTTGGAATGTGGCTGCCTGCAGCAAATTTGAACAAGAGCTTTGAGGAGGAAATGTTAGAGGATTGATTTTGTAGAATCAAAGCACGCCTTACTCTGGAACATATGGTGGATGGAATACACGATCTCACAAGAATTTAGTAGAAATTTAGGAACATGAGTACTACAGCCCTGTTCTGCTCCATTTGGGTATATTTTACAAACCCACCCGTGATAAGTGAAAATGTCTTGTATAGAGACTGTACGATTTTTTTTAAGTTATTCAACGTAATGTTGTTTTTAAGAAGACCAACTAATCAATAACTCATTAATCATAAATTGTTTCGAGGCCTTATTTAACTTGCCCAAATCCCCCAAATTTTAGTCTCTGTCTTTATTTTTTTCCCAGAACGTCAGCTTTTTAAATATTTTAATTTTTGTTCTTAGGTTTGGCCTAACAAAAGCTTTCACTATACGGATTTTACCATATATTATAATTTATAGCGATGACTTTTCAGAAAATAACTCCACCTGTTGCTGATGGTAACCCTGGATTGATTGTAAATATTACTAGATATATTAATATGCTACATTTATTATTATTATTATTATTATTATTATTGCACTAGGGGAAAAAAAATGACGGCAGATTCAGAATCAGCACAAAAAAGAATCTAGAGGAGTTGTTTACTTTTTTACAGCTCCGATTTTGTCATGCATCCGCATGACTGGTACTCTGGACAGCTCATCTCTCCTGCCCCTCCCCTCCTGTCAGCGCATTTACAATTAATGACCACACCTTCGGCCTTTTTCACACTTGCTCCCAGCTCGTTAGCAGCCCTATATAAACCCCGCACACCCAGTCATCTGTGTCAGTTTGTTCTGTTGCACTCCCAGTCTCTTTGATAGTGGGTATGGGACCTGTCTGTTGCCCCATGCTGCTATCCTGTGTGCTACCCATCGGTTGCCCCTGTTGTCTGTCCATGCTGCTTCCTGTTATTCTGTTCTCCACTAACCCTTTCACTTCAATATACCTTGGTCCAAGCTGTCTCCGTCTGTGACAGATTTGCCAGTTGACCAGTGTTATTTAATGTAGTGTGTATTAAGGTTGAGACCTAATTAAAAAGCTTATATTTGCTGTTTTGCTCTGTCATTATGCACCTTATGTTTTGCTGTTTTGCTCTGTCATTATGTCATCAAGATGATGATTTGTCCCTGAGGTTTACATGATCTCAACCAGGTTTGATTCAGTGACTTGATAAGCACCTTTATGCTACACTGCTTATCCGTGATTGCAGCTGCTTGATAATATTGAGCCAGATTGATATCCAGGATGGTTTGAACCAGCACAGCCCCCAGGAGGCCCGGGATGAAAATAACCTTTGTTTTGTTTCCTATCGCAATGCGACTTTTCTTTTCCCCCTTTATGCTTCTGCCGCATCAGTAGATGCGTCGATGCTATCATTTTTAGCCTTTGTTTGCCAAAGAAAAACTGATAAGTATTAACTATGTTGACAAACTGCTTATTCTTGTTACAGCAACAAATACTCGCTATCATGTAGAGAGATGAGATTACACATCTCTGTGAAATGAGTTTTCCAAGCTGGGCTTTGATTTGCTACTCTGCAGAAAATGTGATTCTGTGTGCCGCCGTGTGGTTGTAATAATAACAAATAAAAGAAAAATACAGCCCGACCGTAACCTACTTTTGAGGCTAATCAATACATTTGACTGTTTTCTTTCAAATATTTATCATATCAATATATTCATCTAGCCTGGTCCCTTTCCCCGGTAAATGGGATGCAAAAAAAGATGCATGACTATCTCAAATCCTCCTTTTCCATTGAAATGAACATAAAAGTCATTTATGTGTTCCAGCCTCCCCCACCTCTAAAAAACAGCCAACATTTTGGTATATTTGATTAATGAGGAAAAGTAGCATTTGGTAGTTAGAAAGATATATAAATAATTGTAATGAATGTAAAGAATTTCAATTTTGCCTTTTTTTTCTGCCTTCATTTCAATTCAATAGAAATTGTGCTCATCCTCAAGCTCATTACTTTTCTTTTAAATGTCCGGTGTGTCAAGAGCCGCGTATGGACCGCGTAAGGCTGTGCTCCAAGCTTTTGCTTTATTTTTGTTGTATTTTGTCTGAACTGCATGTAATTAACTGTCTTTTATTTAGTTTTTAGTTTGACAGTAAAGTAGGTGTGAATGATTTATAAGTCTCCATCTCATTTTCTAAATGATACTTTCAATACCTTGCCTCAATGAAAGAAAATAATGTCCCTCTTTCATTACTTTGCATCGTGTTCATACTGAGGAGAAAAAAAAATGACATCACTGGATATTATCAAAAAGATGTTCCCATAGCCTTGCTAACATAGTGAACTAACCCTGAAAATGTGTTAAATTAACTCATAAGAAGTGAAAAAACAAACCTTGAATGTATTCTGTCATTGCAAGAAGCTGGAGATTTTTCTGGCACAAGATACAATGCATTCACCTTGAATAACACTTGGCGCGAATTACATAAAAAATTAACTTAAATAAGGCCATGGATAAAAAAATATTTTGCTTCTCCAAATCTGTTCCAGTCCATTACAATACATTATTATTTTTTGTGTTCCCTAGTTCATAGTCGTTCCCATGATCTCAGTCAATCAAGATCTCAACTTACCTTTCATTTTTTTTATTTCAGGTCATCATCCACAGAGGTTGACAAAAGTATTGATTTCCACAGAGTAAGGCGTCAAAATTACAAACATTAAGTACGATAAATACGAATGCCAAAAAAATCTCTTTAAGAACAGTAATGAAGTATGTGCACTTTGCAATTCAGTCTGTTTGTGAACATCACGTCCCACTTGCATGAGGTAATCACTGCAGTCTGCTTTCTTCCAATTTGGGGTGTGGTGCTTATTTGTCTCGAGTGACACGCCATGTATTAAGATAAAAACCGGTATTTAAAAATATAAGCAAAAGCACAACATTGTGGTTCTCATGGGGTGTCATTTATCAACTTGTTTGTAGAAAGGTTTCAACAATCTCGTTGGACTGTTTTTCGTAAATCCATCTAGCCATCTATTTTCAACACCGCTTATCCTGTTCTAGAGCCTATCCCAGCTGAAATTGGGCAAAAGACAAATTACACCCTCAACTGGTCCCCAGCCAGTTGCAGGGCACATATAGAGACAACCAACCAATCACACCCACATGCACATTGATCCTGCACCCCTACACTTTTGGCGACTTATTTATTATTTGAACAGGAGGGGGAAAACAAAAGCCATCAGATTTATCACACAGGTAAGTAATCTGTTTTGCTAAACCCCATTCTTTGCATGGAAATGTTCATATGCACTGATAATGCAAGCATCTTTGGTTGATAAATGAGGCCCCGAATTTGTAGCCTGTGCCTAAGCATTTTGTGTGCCCTGCCTTTGCAGCACCTGAAGGCTTTTTCCACAGACACTGCACATGTGAAACACACTTTTACCTTTTAAAATGATGTATGTAGTCTAATGGTACATTGTAAATACACACTACTATTTATTTCCCATAGTTAATCAGGCAGAGGAAGCATGGAAAGGCAAGTCAAGATATTTAGCAATCCAGCCAGTGAAAGTTTGATTAAGGTTCAAAGCCAGAGAATGATTTGTGCATTTGCTGCTGTTTATTTATTTCAACGCCACATTGCTTCATTTACATTCAGTGTAATCAACAAAAAATGTAATCTCGGGCAAATCTTGCTTTATGCTATCTTCCAGCCAAGCGACAGTGATATTTATAGTGTCAGCGGCAGAGGCGTTGCCATTGGATAAGAACATTACCTGCATAGCATGAAATCAGGTTGGTAAGATGGTGTGGATAGAAACACTGTGAGGTGATATCAAGTGTTTTTTGGATGAAAACACCATATGAGATCATACTCTCATCTTTGTGATCCTTCTGACAAAACCCGGTATGCACTGGTGAACTCTTTGTATTGAGGATTTCACGTGACTTCAAAGTCACTCATGCTCTCTTGCTACCCCAAACAGCAGCATGAAAACCGATTCCCAGATAAATGGTCGAATCAGCTTTGAAGATTGATTCATGACCAATCCCAGGTAACAGGTGAGCCGTGATTGGTTGTTACCTGAGCCTTTAGGCATTGTGATGTTATTTTCAGTCGACAGCAAGTGGCAGCACAATGTAAAATGAACACCCGTCAGATGGATACAACGAGGTGAATTTTTCTGCTAAATTCATATTCCGGAAACACATTAATCAGAATACTGTTCAGAATGATGAAGAGAATTACAGGAAATCAATAACAATTTTCATATTCTTTCGGCATTTATTTATAATTATTTTGAATAGAGTGAATAAAAGATAAAAATAAAAATACAATAAAACTGATATTCCATGGAAAAATATCTAGTAGCAGGTTTTCAAGGAATGTACACTGTTTATATCATGTACAATGTTGTTTACATACATGTTTCTTGAGAAATGTCTACGGTTGATGTAGCGTTGTTAATTCACTGACTGCCGCTACTGTTTAGTGTAGCAACAAAGCTAACGCTACCCCACACGTTAAAATAACGGTCCAAACAATAGAGGATTTTTCTATGTGGCACATATTTATTTGTGACCTTTAAAAATTAAGTAATTAAAAAAAAAAAAATCATCTTTTCCCCTGATACTTGTCTCAAAATTTCTAAAGTTACAAACAACCCCCAATCTTGAAAGCAACCCAATGAAACAATGTAATATTTTAATACGGGCAGTTTCCCGTTGCTATTCAGACAAAATGATTGACACAAATCGTGATTTGCAGGTGTACCTAATATTATGGCTGTGAGTGTACAATAACGTAAACACAGTGAACTCTACAGTTAACGAATGAAGAAAAAAATCATTTTAATTTGCCATTTTAATTGTATTCCTGCCACAGCCAGATGGGTCTGTAAATCTCTAGTGAGGAACTTAAATGAATGAACCAGCTTCTGGGTCAAAAGTCACTCATTTACATCAACGTTTAGCTGCGCAGTGGGCCCTTCGCCTCCACTTTTACCCAGCAGTTATAGCACGGTCACTTTAATAGTGCCTGCACACCTGGAAACATTCACTTCCATTAAAAAACAACCTGTTAACATTGCAGGCGGTAAATGTATATTTGTGCAGTCTTATATATGTATCTGTCTCTAAATATATCTATATATGCCTATAGGGCTTTCACTGAATTACAGGCATACTGTGACTGGTAATATCTGAATGAAAAATGTTGGATTTATAATGAATCAAATAAATATCCATGGGCACTTCCTGGCCTCAATGCTGGAAAATTCGGTACAAAATACCTGTATGCTGTTTTAATTGACACTGTCAGAAAGGTTTATTACTGTAGTTTACAGTGGTGTGGTTTCCTGCGACACCAAAGGTGGGAAATTAAATTTGCAAAGCGACCGCATGAGAAACTGGAACGCTTGTCGAGGGCCACGCTAACATGCTAAAATCAACTTGTAAGTTTGTCTTTAGAAAAAACATTGTTTTGTTTGTTGTATTGGTACAGAAACAAGTTGGGACTGCTTTTGTTATTTTTTGTCTCCTTTGTTGTACCATAGCTAAATATAGCAAAAATGTCCCTATGTTTTCAAGACCGCAAAACAATTCGTAGCTCTTCTACGAGCATCTACAAGTGTGCACATAAAAGCACAATTTTCAAAGTAAATGAACTGCATATTTTGTTTTACTTTGACTTCATGGTCACTGTGAGGGTTTTGTTTTCATAACTGCATGACTGACCACATCAAAAGCTCGTGCTCTTGCCTTTGAGTTTGGGAAGACTTTTACCACTGGAAAGGACACTCTTGCATTGGAGCACTATAATGAGCCATAAGGGGCACATAGACCAAATAGATTCCTCTGTGAAGGTCATAAATTGAGCATATTGAAATTTTGTTGCTCAGTGATGTGTAGTCTGTAATCAGTTATATAATCTGTAGGCGTCTGCCCTACACTGTGGGCCTTGTCAAATACTTCGAGCCTCATGTAGCTAAATGAGGTTATTAATGGTGTATTGCATCAACTCTTCACTATAATCAATATAAATACAATCATTACCTCTGGCAGTGTCAATCAGAACTGAGCATTATTTTAAATAAAGTTTGTCCAGGTGTACCTAAGCCAATTGGCTGTGACAGGTGGTTTGTCATGTCGATCTTCAACCTATCGAACAGGTGCAGCACATACTGTGCGGACTTCCACATCAAGGAAGTGACTTCAATGGGAACTCCCCATGAAGCGGAGCATGGTCATAGCTTTAACCAGAAGGGAGAAGATGTTCGCCCGTTTGGGTGGCTCTTTGAGGGCACTGATGTGACTCTTGAGGTGCCGGAAAACCGCGTCATCGAACAAAGGGTCATCCGCAAATACAGCCTCCGCCAGTCTGTGCGGGCTGCCAAACTCCACCATGAGGTCCTTCACCACCGGCGTGACCACCTGGTTTATGCTCCCCAAGGTCCGAATGTCCTCGATGTGGCGGGGGCTGATCTCCTCCAGGGCCCGGTAGAGGAGACGCTCAATAACGAGGACGAGGCTGTCGACACCCGTCTTGCGCTTTCGTTGCAACCTCTGGTCCAGCTGCATGACCAGTGTGTACACCAGAAGGCGCGTCAGCTTCTCCTGCAACTCCTGCGGGATGGGTTCGGCCTCCGGCTCGGACGTCACCTCGTCGGTGGTGTTGCCCGTGTCCAACGTGGTACCGGTGCGCAATTTCGGCGTGGTGGTGGTGCGAGGCGTTGACGCGGAAGCTTCCGAGGACTGTTCCAAGTCCAGTTTGGGGACCACCTGCTCCTCTGGGCGGAGTTCTTCGCTGGCACTGGTCTCCGGGGTCATTGCCTTCTCCACCAGCTGGTTAATATCCATGAGCGCGCCAGACACCTCGTCCGCGTAGGTTTCCTCGACGGGCTCAATCTCCAGCCAAAGGAAGAGCTGCTGCAGAAACCGCCACACGGCGTCCTCCGTCATGGCGTACAGCACCTCCGGGGAGAAGATCTGATGATCCCAGTGGATCTTACCTAGGGTTGCAGCCGGGGGGGATTCACTGTTAAATTTCTATGAATAGTTAACACAAAGACAAAGACAATCCCCCAAATTGGAAACTATCCATGGGAACAAATTGGGAATTGTGGCTAATTTAATGACTCATTAGGGAAGCATTGGGAAAGCAGAAATGCAAAGCAAGCACTGGGAGCGCGTAAAAACTGCCACGTCACTCTTAGTCAGTTGTGCTCGCCACTAACAACTATCCTGCTGGTATTTAATATCAAAAGGCTTCATTCATCGTCGAGTAATTCCCAACTTCCGTAAGTACTACGTCAAGAAAATGTTCCAATTGGTCCAATTTAGTTCTATCCGAAAGGATCGGGAACGAAAATATAGTGAGAAAAGTGAATATTTAAACGTTCAGAAATGTGGAGGACAATGCAAAAAGGTAAGATTAATGAATGTTTTTGGAGTGCAGAAGAAATAAAACGGGTAATTTTCTGACGGAGGGTCAATTTGACCTGTAACATGACAGGAGTTAAGCACCCTTAAGATCCCTCTGACACGCTTCCTTGATAACGAAATGCAAGAGCACAAGCACAGTAGCTGGGTTTTAAATATGGTTGTCTTAACTCCCATGGAGAGTTTCCAACTTTGACAGTTACTCAATTTTATAACCCCGAGCTTACCCCGTCGGCCCCAGAGGACCGTGTCCATTAAAGGTGTCTTCGGACGGCCCGACGGCACCTCGTACACGTCATTCTGACACGACATGATGTACGCGTACAATTGGGATGTGAGGCCCGCCGAGAAACTCCCGATCTTCTCGTCAATGTACCGCTTGACTTTCCCAGCCCGGTCCGGTAGATCCATTTGGGAGAACTCATTGTATAATTTATCCACACTCTCCCGGATGGACTCGAAGTTGAAGACCGGGTTCTGGGACTGCCGGACGGCCAGCGTGCTGGTCCGATAGGCGGGCCGGAGCTCTGGCATCTTGGGGCGGTCACTGCTGACGACGTTTGGGTTGCCGCTGTCGTCGGTTCGGGAACGGCGGTCCGGCGTGAGGGACACCAGGCACGCGTCTCGGTTCTTGAAGGAGCTCTTGAGCGAGCCAAGCATTTGCGCGAACTGCATACGAGCGAATCGAAAGAAACGCAGGCGCCGCATTTTTTTGCCGGCCACCCCAGACTGCCTCTCCAGATTCTTAAAGAAGTTTTTCACTTTCTTTAAGATCAGCTTCCAGTTGAGGTTAAAGCGAGTAATGCGGGCCTCGCCGCGCACGCATGCGTCCCCGGAACCGCCGTACGTGTCCTGGGTGATGGTCTTGGTGATATCGACCGCCGCTAATTGCGCGTCTTCCAATGTGACCGGGTCCACCACGTCGGGGGCCTTTGCCTCCTTTGGGTTGGACCACTTCAGAAGGATCCGCTTGACAGAGTCGGTCATCTCATTGACCTTCATGTTAGAGCTCCCGCACAGCAACTGGCGCGGGGTTCGAGCTCGCGCGAACACGTGTCTGAAGTATTCCACGGCCTTGCGGAAGATTGAGGCCAGGTTAGCCACGCTGGACATGGTGCCTCGGATGAGGAGGGTGGGCTCCGAGGGCCACTCAGTGGTGCTTTTGGCCACCGACAAGGCTGAGTTTACCCGGTGCTTGACCTCGGACTCCATGAGGGAAGTGAGCTCCATGACGCCCTCGGACTTCTGCGTTGGGCTGTCGTCCAAAGCGGCCGAGAAGGTCTCTGTTATGCATTCGCTGAGCCTCGGGCTGCACCGGTCGATTGCCATGTCTACCTGCGCCTGTGACGCGTGACCCCGCAGGTGCTCGATGAACACCGGCTGCAGGTGTTTCACCACATCTGACGTAATCTTTTGGATCACCTCGGTGATTGTGTCCACCAGGATGGCCTTGGTCTCGGAGTCGGGTGTACCAGCCACTAGCAGGGCTCTCTGAGGAGCTGAGATCTGGCTGATGCGAGCCTTCACCGCTTCCACGATGGCTTCCGGTTTGATGAGCCGCTCCATTGCTGCAACCCCCCTACGACTGTCCTATTTAAAAAAAAAAAAAAAAAAAAAAGGGCGGGGGAATCCCATTCACATTCAAGTCATCCGCAATAAAAACAAATGCACACAGAATGGGAAATAGCGCACTTCTATCAAACACGTCCTCGCCATCTGGCCAAACATGCTCTTTTATCTCCTTTTAACAAAGCTCCGGCCGGCGAAGTGACAAAAGCTGACGTCATAGGCGAATGGGAAACGTGGTCCCGCGGACTTTTTCTCGTGAGGCGACCGATTGACGTCACCGGGGTTGACGTAAGCTTGAGATGCGGCTTTCCGAGCCGTGCAATTGCGGCGCGTGACGTCACGGTACAGGTTTGAGATGCACAATTTGCATGTGTTTTCGCACTCAAAAGCAAAGCCCGTGTTTTTAAGTGCATTTCTTTGCTATTGCACAATAAATCACTATTCCCAATGTGGGTTCAAATGACTAAACTTTATTTGTGGAGGGATTTGACAATGTTTTGTGGCAGTGACATATAATGTTAGGGTGGTAATATTGCAAATTCTATAGATTAACCAAACAAATGGGGGTAAAGGTAATTTATTTCAACAAACATTCTAAACGGGGATTGTAAATTATACCCACTTGCCTGCTGGTGAGTGGATTTGTCCTTTGTCCAACATCAACAAAGAGAACCAAATAATAGCACGATATATCAGACTGAAATAAATGCATCAAGTTTGGCCTTGAAGAGGGAAGGGAAGTATGTGTTTCTATGAAACGCGTGTGGGCAGGCTGCATACTGATTGTGCAAGCCGATGATTGTCTCCTTATATTCTTTGTCATGAGCCTGCAGCTTAATGGAACACAGTGCCCAGCACTATTTGTTGTCTCTGTGAGCAAAAAAGACAAGTGGACACAACAACAGGTTCCTACTAAAGATTCCATGCATACTCTCCGACTTCTTGCATCAAAAAACAATGAAGTCGTCATACTGCTGAATCCACTCTCGTGGGTGTGCAGTGCCATCGTAATATCCTCGGACGTAATATAAACAAAGGGAGGGTTACCTGCAGCATGGAGGCAACTATTGTTTTAGTCCGCATTCTGGGGTCGATTCCATTCTTGCAAGGCATGTGATTGTTGTAATTGCACTAGTAAGCATTTTTTCTTTTAGTTTTTTCATTTAGGGAAGACAAGATTTATCAGCAACCAGCTTTGTAAGTTAAAATATGATGATAAGCAACTCATTTGGTGCTAATCTGACTTGTTTAAATTCTTCAGATGATGAGATGATTTTGACCTAGTTGTAAAATAAGCACAATGAAATGAGAAAATGTTTGAGAGGGAAACAAATACAGTTTTCATAAAAGCAATTTTATTGATGCACAATTGACATTTCACTGTTCCAACTGGAATTCAAGAAGGAATGTATGTATTCAGCAGTGGTGGGTGGATGTTAAAAAGTGATATAAGTGAAATATTAAAAAGTGCTGTATAACTCCACTTTCACCAGAAGCCATCTACTGTTAGGTTTGACATGAGATTAAAACAGCAGGAGACTGGTCTGTCGTGAAATTCATTTTTATTTGGTGACTAAGTTGTCCTTGATCAAATCGGACAGTGTCAGCCTTGGTGTTATTA